>NW_028146793.1:190000-254696 GCF_055883805.1 Amblyomma maculatum
GCGTGCAGCCGTCGGCCTTGTCATCATCCACTAATAATATGTGTGAGCAAAAAAGTGTTCCCCTTAATATGTTTTCTAGATATTGAATTCCCTGTTGCCAATTCCAATTTTTAGGATTGCATATGAGCGCTCACACACGCATGTTTTCAACATCGGTAAGATTATTCACTGAACCGAATTAATGTTATTTGTTTTACACGGAAGCGGGAACTCGTGAGAGTCTTCCTTGGTAATTCAGTTCGAATGACATCTAGAGTCACAATAGAACCGATAACCTGGAAGAAGGTCGAGTACAAAACGCGCCGTATCGGGCATATCAGTGGCTGGTTCCAGTACAGTGTGTTCCGAAATCTCTCAAAAATTGCTGTTGTAAGTAACATATGCCCGAAACAGAAGCTTTGTTGATCACGTAAATGTAAACCCCCTGAGCCTGCCAAGCGGCATCTGAAATAGTGTTGTGAAGAATCTGTGTGAGTTGGAGAATTGAAGACGCTATACGAAAGAAGAGGAAAAACATTGAGAGCAATGTACAATCTACCCTGCAGAAATGCGAAAGCTGGAGTTCTTGTGCTGCTTACGGTGCATTACGTTTGCTCTCATCATTATTATCGACTAAATGCACCGCCATTATCAATGCTACTGTCATACAGCTTTATAACGTCACAACACCTGTGACGCTCCTGGCGGAAAGAGCGGGACTTGGGCCGCCGTTCATGCGCACCGCCGTCTCTCACGCACGGCGCGAGTTCGTCGCCCAGCTTTGAGGCGTGGTGTCATAACACCTGTGGTGGTCTTGGCGGAGAGAGCGGGAGTTAGGCCGCCGTTCATGCGCACCGCCGTCTCTCACGGATGGCGCGAGTTGGTCGCCCAGCTTTGAGGCGTGACGTCACAAAAAGGTGATGCGAAAGGTCATTTCATGTGCACAGCGGTCGCACCGCAAAGGCTTGAAAGTGAAAGTAGTATTGCTTTCCCAATAACAAGCCACGTTTTTGAAAAAGAGAGAAGAAAGTAGCAGGGTGCGTGCAGGGCGGCTCGAAAAGCGCGAGGCACGAGTAGAAGAGAACAGGGGTGCAGCGATTGTGGTGTTCGGGCATCCGCCAAGCTCGAGCAGTTCGTGTTCACCCAGGCGTACGAGCTAGTAACTAGACGTGGGGCCCGCCTGTTTTTGCCTGCCCTGGCACTGTTTTTGTCCCGTGTGACCGAACCTGTGAGTAGCTTATTCCTGATTGCAGCTCATTGCTGGCACGTGCGTTCGGCACCATGCTGGGTTCTTGCGCTCCAGCAACCCTGATGCATCAGCCGTTAGTCTGATGCCTCTTGCCTCTACCGGGACCCATCCAGTGGCCAAGACTTCTGCTGGGCTTACCCTAGGCCTCATCGCCGACCCTGTATACATCGCCGACTATCACAATCCGGCCGGAAGCGTCTGCACTGGCTCCTCCCTTCATTCACACGTTGACGTTTGACAGTTTGTGTTTAGTCCTAATCCTACATGTTAGCCGCACTCGAATCCCGTCAATGTGTGTGGATAAAATATTTTTGCTAACTTGGTCACTCTGGTTCTCTGTTTTCATTGCCACCCCCGAAGAAGCCACAGAAGGCGGCAATCATATCTTAAAAAGAACCTCCTCACACTACGAATCCTTGAGACCTGATGTGCCTAAACTGTCGCTGTGTGGTGTTCTGCTGGTGTACTCATAGTCGACAATTTCCGCAAAGTTGCAATTAAGGGATAGAGTATAGAATAGTATGTTTATTATTTTAGTAATGGTGAAAAAAGATTGTATTCATCATGTTAACGCACGTGGCGTGATCGTTTAATTCGAAACTTCAAATGAGTTTCGCGAAACATGCAGTGCACAACCATCTTGTTCCCTTATCTTCTACCTCACTTGAGACGCTGACCTGTTATTCAACTGAAAGGCATGCGAAATGTTCCGTGAAATTATTGAGATACCTGTCCAGGGCGACCCTAAGCTTATTTCGGGCATCGGCTCTGCTGCTTCAATGACGACACCTATCTTACGTCCATACTACATCCTCAGGAAACGCTACCCGTGTTGCTTTCTATTCGGCCGGCTACACAAGCATATTTCATAAGCGATGAGATGCTTATATTTTATGCCGTGTGTAGTATAAAACCATTT
Organism: Amblyomma maculatum; assembly: GCF_055883805.1. Lineage (NCBI taxonomy): Eukaryota > Metazoa > Arthropoda > Arachnida > Ixodida > Ixodidae > Amblyomma > Amblyomma maculatum. The sequence goes on from NW_028146793.1 coordinate 192,148, forward strand.
CTCATGTTTTACTCCTTTTAGCACAAAAACTCAGGCACCGCATTATGATATCATCCGTGTTGGTTTAACTCCGGACATGTTTTCGCTTAGCCCTAATAGATGCCATTTATACTAGATTTGTTCTTTAAATTTTGACAACATTTATTCGCGAGGATTTCGCACAGAATTAGGAATATAACTGGGAATATATGGAAGGCGGATTTTGTGCTGGGAAAGGTGGCGTGAATACGTGCAATGAAAAGCCTGATTTTAAAGCCTGAAAAGCCTGAGTTTAAACTCCTGATAGAGGCACTACAGTGGCGGCATTGTGGTAGAATGTCCGCCGTACATGCAAGATGACCGTCGCTCTAATGCCAGTGTCGAGCAATTCATCCCAGTTTATATAGTGAGAATAAAATGTCCGCAATTCCACACCAGATAAAAAAATTCTACGTGGGAGCAGAATTGCATAACAAGTTTGGAGTTTGACTTCATGCCGATAAACACCTCCCGGAACGCACTCGCTCACCAGAGCAGTATTTGGCTACCAGGGTGTAGTAACTGACCGCAACCTCCTACGAACAAGCCAATAAACGCCTGGCCTTCAGCTCCCAGCGAAAGCGGAGCAACTGACCATGACGGCGGTCAGACATGCAACGCTGAAGAGGTGCTGAGAATCTCTGGCTGCAGACAGGCCACCATAGAAAACAGACCCTGGTAACATTTAATTTTAGAATCATAGGTAATGAGGCTATTTTGACATGGTCTGGTATTTAAGCTTAATAAAAGGTGTAAACCGAACATGCATGCTTACGCTCTGTCATTCAGTCGTAATTAATATGGAGTCAAAAGTTTCTACGAAGCTGTAGAATGGGCAACGTCAAAAATAAAAACGCAGTGTACTTTACTAATAGGCGATTTCAAAACCAAGGTAGGCAAAAAGAGACGGAAACAGGGCAGTGGGGGACTATTGCATTAGCTCTAGGAATAACAAGTAACACTGACTATTTGAGTTTGCAAAGCTAAATAACTTACGAAGCATAAATACCTTCTTCACCAAACGGATGTATCAGAATTTGACATGGAAAAGCGCTTACGAGAGACTAAAAATAAAACTAACATCAAAATGCTTTTTACACTGGTACTATGCAGATTGTAGAGGTTATCGAAGGGATGAGATGCAGTTGGCACAGGATGGTAAGGTCTATAATTGGTCTTGACTTGAAGAGGGAAGGAAAACGATTAGGAAGATGTGCATTAACGAATTAGCAGTGAGAGGGAAGGTAGAACAATTCACGATCTCGCTACAGAATAGGTATTCTGTTTTAACCGAGGATGCAATGTGCAAAGTGTGTCTGAGGCAATGTGCTAATCTGTAAAATAAAGCTGTAGCCAAATTCGTTTAACCTTGCTTATCCGTTTAGGAGTCAGCATGCAGCGAACTGAGCACAAAAGGTAATATACACGCAGCGTGTTAGAGGGGCACCTACTGCTTCTCCTTGGTGGCTCAGGATTAAGGGCGCTCGCCTTCTGAGCTCGAGAACATGGCTCGAATCATGGCCCTGCCGGCCACTTTTCGACGGAGGTGCAAAGCAAGCTGTCCGTGTTCTGTGCGATGTCAACGCACGACAATCAAGCCCAGTTTGTCGATATCACGCTTCATGTGAGCATCCTTTATAGCTTGAGTCGCTTCGAGACGTTTAGCCCTGCAGACTAGCGCAAGTTAAAAACTAGTGAACGCCTTGCGGGATGTATGACCTACTAAAGTTTCTTTTGGAGTGGCAACTGATGTTGGATTGTTATAAAGAAGAATAAAAATGAAGTACCAAATTTAAAAGATAAAGAAATGAAAACCTGGTTTTTATTGTGCTGTGACATCTACCTTATGGCGGCCCTTAGGCGTCCATGTATTTTTTATTCCCATTTGTTGCCAGGCTAACTTGGAAAGCTGTGCTTCTGCAGAAGATCTAAAGGTACATTGCCTGTTGTCTAGCAACATAGATTATTGTTCAGTCGCTATCGCTACAACAATATAGCCGAGTAGATGATGTAGACGAGAGCATATATAGATGTGATGTGCAAAGGTCTGAAAAACATTTCAGCTAAGCTTAGACTACTCATACGCACATTTTTCATGTGCACCTCCTGCTGCTTCTTCCAAAGTTCTTCTTTCTTTCTTGGTCGTAATGTGCAAAACGAGTGATGTGAAACTCGGTTCCTTTGTGTAGTTAGACATTTTTCTGATTAAAATTAAAGCATACGTTGTTCTATACATATTTCAACGTATGTTAGGTTTTTTGCCGAGCAAATCAGCAAAGCTGACGTTTGTAATTTCAAGATAAAAGGGGAAAGAATACTATAGTTAAAAATTATTTGGCGCAGCGTTTCAAAAACAGGTTTAAGGCTTTTATGGAGCCATTTTTATCTATTATTACACGAGTAATCCGTTAGCCCGAGGAAATAAAAATTCTTTATTAACTTTATGAATATTTTACAGCGCCTTTTTGGCAATATAACGTCTCCCAAGTATCTCAAATACGCTTTGTAAGCAAATAATTTAGCATCTCCCGCTATAATATTGGGGTCTTTTCTTCCATGAAATGAAAAGCTTAAAAACTGTTCTGACAGCAGTGTCTTGATAGAAGCTTAGATTTCTATCATTTTGACAGGTGTAAACGTTTTAAGAAATTCAGCCAACGTGACAAAAATATTCCTAGTTGTAAATCAATCTCCCGCGCTGCTTTTCCGAAAACGTCAGCCCAGTTGAGGAGCAAGATTTCATAATAAAGGACTAGAAACGGCGATACCTAGGATAACAATACGCTTTCTATATTAGGTCAACATCAGCCCAAACGTTTTCCTTGAAAACCCGTGCAGATGTGTTGCGTTAAGTATCAAACTAATGCACCTCCAAGAAACTTTAAGTGTAATGAATTGTGTTGAAAGACGTTTTTTTCGATTTTTTTGTCGACATTCTCACATGATGGTATATATATTTCAAGAAAGACCTAAAGCCTCTTTGGGCATATATTATCTGCCCTTCTATATATACATAAACAGGCAGAGGCCCGTCTGAAGCCGCCATCACGCGTACCAAGGATGCAGTAAGTTCGGGCAAGACAGTATTCTATGCAGATTAGTAAATACAATATTATGTGGCGGTGGAAAACCGAAGTATCTAAATATTTTATACTGCGTCATCTCGCAATCCCAACCGGCGCATTGTTGCGTGTCGTATATGCATACTGCGAACCATTCTTTCCACCTCTAGAAGAAAACATTCCTTCTTGGCCATACTGTCACTGTGTATGGCTGTCTCATTTTATAATATATGTGTTGATAACTCAAAGGTACAAAACTCTTACCGCGTTCACACTGAGATTGAGATATTGCAACAGGTACACTCTCGGCTTCGAATTTCAAACAAAAAGTTGGAGTACCCAATTCTCTGCAGTTTCTGTAGATACAAATTTACTGCATTGCCTTACGGACATATATAACCCGTCTGTGTTGACAATTTTTGCATCTAATAATTTCAACCTTCTGTTGCATCAACTGTTTGCTTCCAGACATGTTATCCAACTTTAAAACCACCAAGGTATGGACGCATGTCTATATTGATTCCCCAAACCCTTCCTAAAGGCTGCCTTGCAGATCTCTGCTTAAACGCGATTGTAAGGTTTCGATTCTTGCACCATTCTAATGCTAAAAAACGTGGAGCAAACCGGGGCCTGAAAGCAGCTAAAATATCTTGTAAACGAGCTTGACATGAAAGACGTTCACATAATAACGCCAGTTTGGGGTATTTACATCGAATTTGGAATTTTGCATTAGATTTTTGAATTAAGCATATAATGGCAACCTGCTAGCACCACTCTTGCTGGTGTTCAAGGCAATGTGCGGCTCATGGGGTGTGGCAGTTTGCAGACGATTGAGATCTTTGATCATGACAAGTCCGAAGAGATTTAACTGAGGGAAACGTTGTGCTGGTTATATATCTGCTAAATATATTCCTATGCCTCCCTTTCTTCTCAATGGGAAGGGCGAATGAGAAGGAAAAATACCTACTTGAATCATTCATTCCTCCTTGTCCATCTTGATGAATGCGATAAAGTAGCACATGTCTCTGTTCAATGTTGGCTTAATGCATGTTTCCAATATTTCATTAATAATTTTATAGTGTGCCGTACGGGTTACTGAAGATGCCATGGCCTCACTGTTCGTAAGTTCGAAGCATTTTACTTCGGTGGATAATACAGAAGCCTTCCATTATACTCCATCTATGAAGGTTCTCGCACGCTGTAGTTTGTATAGAATGCACGTGAAGTAAATGGAATATTGCTCCCGTGACCACATAAGACTTTTGATGTCCGTTCCGTCGCTTTACATCAGTAGATAGTGAAGCTTACTGCTGGGCACAAGGTCTTGGATATGATCCTTCTTGGATATGACGTTAGCCGACGGTAAAAACCGTGGCGATAAAAATTCTGGAGATATTTTACATTTGGTATACAAGTAATTTGCAATAGTATTTAGGGAAATACGTAGGACAAATAAAGGATGCAAAGAATGCATGCATGATAGTATGTAAGCAGTCCGGTCTGTTCGGCACATCAAACGCCGATGTAAGCCCGACAGCGGCATTAAATAGACCACCCTTTTGGGCTAGCGCCACTTTTGTGTGGAAATCGCTTATTTAGTCTGCATCAGCGCTCACATTAAAAAAGTATCCTATGATCGTAAGCAACATGAGGACGCGCTAGTTAACATCCCCGCCCATGTCGATATCGGATCTGCAACGGTTTAGTGATGGCAATCCCAACAGGGTTGGAATATATGTTTTGTCTCTAGAGCGCACCTTTTGTCGCAGGTGCCTTCGAAGCCCCTGCCAGAAATCTAATTAGGCAGCCACGCTAGTTTTTCAGCCCTATTACGTCCTATTTGAGACCTACACGGTTTAGCGCCAGCGGCCGTATATGAGCACAACGATGGTTCGCTCTTATAGAGCTCTCCTGCAGATTCTTCCTGCTCTCATATTGTCACGTGGTGGTGACAAGGTCGATGACACAAATGAAGAGTCGATGATTGCACTGAAAAAACTCTTTATTGGGCTCACTTGCGCCCGCAAAAGAACTAAGCAATTCGGCGGCGACGATAGCAACAAACGTGCTCGTCGATCGTCGAACAAAGAATGCTCGTCGCGCTCGACAACGCTCAATTTAAAGGCTGCTCAGAACAATCTAGCTAACGTCGCAACTGCTTCAAGAAAAAGCTGGAACATTGTAGAAAGGTACACGAGTGGCCGGAATCTTCGAAACAGATCTCGGTGCATCTTGCGCTACAACAAAACCGATAAAAGCGCGTCTCGCGACGTCGAGCATTAACAAACAAAGAATACAGAACTGATACGCGATCCAGAACCAGCGATAAGGCCGCATGCCGGCGGCTGTTAAAAAACAACAAATACAGTTTTGAAGGTTTCGCGGCATTACTCCCCGCTTAAAAAACATCGCCTCGATGTTCCAAAACAAAGCAAATTAAACATAAACACTAGAAAGTTTAAACACCACACATTCCTTAACGCGCGTAATATGGCTTCAGTCGTACAAAATTGTACAATTTCTGGGCGTGCGCATCGCCGTTGTGATGATGACGTTCCGTCGGGAATGACTTCATAGTCCAGTGCTCCGACGCGGTGAATGATTTTGTACGGCCTAAAGTATCGGCGCAACAACTTTTTACTTAGCCTGCGACGGCGAATTGGTGTCCAAACACACACTTGGTTTCCTGGGTTTTACTCTGCGTGGCTTTGTCGTAAGTTGTATCGTCGGCTGTCAGTGCGCTGTTGGTCTTTAATACGCAGCCGTGCGCGTCGTCGGGCTTCCTCTGCACGCTGCAGGTAGGAGGCGACGTCAAGGTTGTCCTCGTTAGTTACGTGCGGCAGCATTGCGTCGAGCGTCGTCGTGGGCTCCCTACCGTACACAAGCTTGAATGGGGTCGCTCAGGTCGTCTCCTGGACTGCCGTGTTATACGCGAAGATAACGTACGGCAAGACGGAATCCCAGGTCTTGTGTTCAGCGTCGACGTACATAGCAATCAGGTCCGCGATCGTTTTGTTCAGACGCTCCGTAAGGCCATTGGTCTGGGGATGGTACGCAGTTCGTCGATGGCTTGTATGACTGTATTCCAGGATGGCTTGCGTCAACTCTGCCGTAAACGTCGTTCCCCTGTCCGTGATGAGCACTTCTGGGGCGCCATGTCGTAAGAGAATTTGTTCGTCAAAAAATTTGGGAATTTCTGCCGCGGTACCATAGGGCAGTGCTTTTGCTTCGGCGTAACGGGTAAGGTAGTCAGTGGCCATGATGGTCACTTGTTACCCATAGAGGACGCTGGAAAGGGGCCGAGGAGATCCATCCCAATTGGTTGAAAGGGCAGGTCTGGGGGTGGTATCGGGTTTAGTAGTTCTGGTCTAATAGACGGCGTCTTGCATTTTTGGCACTCACGGCATGTCTTCACGTAGTGGGCAACTTCGGCAGGAGTCGCGGCCAGTAGTACTTCTCCTGGATCCGACGCAACGTGCGTGCAAATCCGAGATGGCCACGGTGGGCTCATTATGCAACGCCTGCAGAATTTCCTGACGGAGGTTTTTCGGCCCTACAAGAAGTTGCTCAGTCCTACTGGGTGCGAAGTTCTTCACGAGGAGGCCATTGCTTAACGCGAATGAAGAGAAATGCCACCTGAAACACCAGGAGAGGAATCGATCTTTCCTCCTAAGTAATCGGATAGCGCTTTCAGCTGAGGATCTGATCGCTGTTGTTCTGCGAAACTGCTGCCGTTTACCGGTGCCAAAATGGCGTCGTCGTCATCGTCCTTCGGGGGAGCGTCGACGGGAGCGCGTGATAAGCAGTCTGCGCCGGAATCCTTCCGGACCAACTTATAGACCACAGTCAAGTGAAATTCTTGATGTCATAGGCTCCATCTGGCAAGGCGGCCGGAGGGATCTTTCAAATTAGCCAGCCAGCCGAGCGCGTGATGGTCGCTTACCACCTTGAATGGTAGGCCGTATGGGCATGGACGAAACTTCGAAGTGGCCCAGATGATCGCGAGGCACTCCTTCTCGGTCTTCGAGTAATTGACTTCGGCTTTTGTGAGGGACCTGCTAGCGTAGGTGATTACTTTCTCCTGCACGACACTCTTCTGGACGAGAACGGCTCTTAGGCCCACACTGCTCGCGTCGGTGTGAATTTTGGTCTCGGCGTTTTCACCAAAGTGGCCAAGTACAGGAGGGCACTGCAGGCGGCGCTAAAGTTCGTCAAAGGGTTGTCCTTGCGGAGCTTCCCATTTAAAAGGTACGTCAGCCTTTGTAAGCTGCGTCAACATTTCGGTGATGTGCGAAAAGTTTCTTGCAAATTGTCGATAATAAACGCACAACCCAAGGCATTCGCACACAGCTTTCTTGTGGACAGGCGGTTTGAATTGTGTGATTGCAGCTGTTTTCTCTGGGTCTGGGCGAACACCAACCTTACTAACGATGTGACCTAGGAACCACAGTTCGTCGTAGGCAAAGTGGCACTTCTCTGCTGCTAGCGTTAGTCCCGATGACTTGATGGCTTCCAGCCTTCTCTGCAGTCGTTTTAGGCGCTCTTCAATGCTTGATGAGAAAACAACGTCGTCCAAATATACCAAACAATTTTGCCACTTCAAGCCTGGCAGTACTGCGTCCATTGCTCGTTGAAACGTGGCTGGCGCGGAGCAGAGGCCAAATGGCATCACCTTGAACTCAAAAAGCCCTCATCGAAAAAAGAAAACAGCGCGAACAAACGGGGACGAAAGGAAGAAACAACAGGAACAAGCGCTGACTCTCAACTAAAGTTTAATCGCAGAAAACACATTTGTATCAGACCGCACGTGTTACTATGTGATGTCTTGTTTTATTGTTTCTGTACCTTATATAAATGTATTTTCTGCGATTAAACTTTAGTTGAGAGTCAGCGCTTGTTTCTTTTGTTTCTTGCTGTCGTCCCCGTTTGTTGGTACTATTTTTTGGATGAAGTATCACCAACTCGCCCGCTTAACTATCCTGTTCAAAAAGACCGTCCGGTGTGATGAATGCGGTGCTCTCGCGATCACTTTCTTCAACCTCAATTTGCCAATATCCGCTCTTCAGGTCTATCGATGAGAAGTACCTTGCATTGCAGAGCCGGTCGAGAGTGTCGTCGATGCGTGGAAGCGGGTAGAAATCCTTCTTGGTTATGCTATTCAAACGGCGGTAACAAACGCAGAAGCAAAGTGTGCCGCCTTTCTTCTTCACCAAAACGACTGGTGCCTCCCAGTCGCTCTTCGATGGCTGGATTACGTCATCACGAAAGCATTTCTTCAACTTGATCGCTTATGGCCTGGCGTTCTCGCGGCGATACACAATAGGGGCTTTGGCGCAGAGGTCGGGCGTGTTCGTCCGTTATAATACAGTGCTTGGCCAGTGGTGTTTGTCGTACCTTCGATGATGACGAGAAGCCCTTCCCGTAGCTTCGAAAAGGACTGAGAATCTGGTCTTTCCTGCTGTGGGTCAATGCCGGGTTGATGTCAAATTTGGGCTGACGGAATTGGTCCGGTGCGTCTTCCAGCGTTTTGTCGTGGAGGACGAATACATCTTTGAGGTCGGCTAATTCGTCGAGAAAAGCGATCGTCGTGCCCTTGTTGAGATGCCGGTATTCTTCGGTGAAGTTTGTTACCAGCACCTGAGCTTGACCTCTCCGGAATTTTGCGATGCCTCTTGCGATGCCGACACCTCGTTCCAAGAGCAATTAGATATCTTCTACAAGGATGCTTTCAGCGGTTTCGATGTTTGCGCTACCTACGCAGACTTTGACGCTTGATCGGGGCTGCAAGGTCAATTATCCGTCGAGAACCTTTAGAGCGACGTGTTGCGTCGAAGTCGTCGTAGCAGGTATGGCTTTGTCTGCCGAGAGCTTGATGAGCTTGAATTGGAGGTCTATGATCGCTCGATTTTCGTTCAGAAAATCCATGCCCAGAATCACATTGCGGGAACAATGCTGTAAGACGACGAAGCTGGTACGGTAGGTACGTCAGCTTACTGTAACCCTTGCGATGCATCGCCCCGACAACGTGATAAGGTTACCACCAGCAGTACGGATTAGCGGGCCGTCTCAAGTAGTCGTCACTTTATTGAGCTGGGCGGCGAAAGCTCTACTGATGACAGAGTAGTCGGCACCGGTGTCCACTAGGGCGATAACTGTGCGTCCGTCGACATCGACCGCAAGGTCGCTTGTTCGCGTCCTAGTATTGCCGTTGGCTTCGGTGTTCAATCTCTGCTTCGTGTTGTGCTGAGGTCGCGGCCAGGGCACACCGTCGTAACGTCTCGGGGCGGCGATGTCAACTTGCACTCTGGTCGTGTTGTCGTCGATATCGTCGTGTGGAGCAGCGGTAAAATGGCTGTGTCGTCTTTGGTGTTCGTCCACGGCGGAGGATGTTCGTTTTTCGCCGTTTTTCGCCTCCAGAGGTTGCTCAATTTCGTTTGCCCTGCGCGGGCTTGGAAACCTTCCGTGCTTACTCTCATCGTAGTTACGGCCTGGCGACGCAAAGTGGGCCCTGTACGGTGATGGAGACCTCAACCGACGGCTTGGTGGCCAGTCTCTCCGCTACCCAGATAGTTGTCGATTTCTTGCGGTCGCTCACCTGGGCGTGGTCGTGAAGCGTCGACTGCAGATCCGCGGAGACCGATTCGTCGGTACGGGCAGTGGCGCAGAATGTGGCGAGCCTGACCGCAGGGTAAGCATAATGGCCGGTTGTTTGTGGTCTTCCAGGCGTCGCACTTCCTGGGGCTTGGGGGTCGTTAGTAGGCTTGGCGGGCGGGGGCCAAGGGGCGGTTTTCAGGAACAGGACGGTAGCGGTGAGAGCTCGGGAAGACATCACGTCGGGGCGCAGGGCGATGTATTGCAGCAGCGTAGTTCATTGCTGTTGCCTCCTGTGCTGGAACAGTCGCAGCCGTCGCTTGAGGAACGCGCAGCGCCTGCTGGATTTCGGAGCTCCTCTGCACGATCTCCCGGATGAGGTCCCGAAGGTTCTCTCCGCTTGCAGATGCGATGGGGTAGTGGCTTGAGTAGTCAGGCTGAAGTGGTCGCTCGTAGTGGCGCATCCGGGTGTCCAACGTCTTCTCGATGGTAGACATTTTCTTTTCAAATTCCGCCACAGTTTTTGGTGGATTTCGGACAAGACCTGCAAAAAGCGATTCTTTTACGCCTCGCATTAAAATTTGACTCTCACCTTCGGTCATGTGAGGGACGGCGCGGCGAAAGAGGCGCTTCATCTCTCAAACGTACGCCAGGACTGGCACGTTAGGGAGTTGAACTCTTGATTGGAGGAGGGCCTGAGCTCTTTCCTTTAGGACAGAGCTTGCAAAGGCTTTCAAAAAGACTTCCTTGAAAATCTCCCAATCCTTCATAGCTTCAGCTTCCTCATGATTTTCGAACCAAATTCGGGCATGTCCTTGAAGAATAAAGTAGACTTGCCAGAGTTTCGCGGTGTCGTTCCAGCCGTTGAAGTCTGCCACACGGTTAAAAAGGTCCACCCAGTCTTCCGCATGTTCACTGGGCAATCTATGGAAGCTGGGGGCTCCCTGGGCTGTACGAAGACGACTGATGCTGTTGACTGGGCCATTTCCAAAGTTGATGCCTTCCGAAGTCGAACGGGTTCAGGCAGCAGACCGTGTTCTGGTTGTAGGCCTTGGAGGAGGCGGCTGGCTCGGTGACCGGTAGTCTAGTCTTTCAGGGCGAATGAAAAAAGCTGAGGTCTTCGCTTGAAGTGTTAAAGACAGCACCTCCACCAGATATCACGTGGTGGTGACAAATTCGATGATACAAATGAAGAGTCGATGATTGCACTGAAGAAACTCTTTATTGGGCTGACTTGCGCCTGCAAAAGAACTAAGCAAGTCGGCGGCGGCGATAGCAACAAACGTGCTCGTCGATCATCGAACAAAGAATGCCCGTTGCAGTCGACAACGCTCAGTTTTAAGGCTGCTCAGAACAACCTAGATAATGCCCCAATTGCTAAAACACAAGGTGGAACATTTATAAAGACACACGAGTCTTCGAGACAGATCTTGGTGCATCTTGCACTACAGCGAAACTGAAAAAGGCGCGTCTCGCGACATCGAGCATTAACAAACAGAGTACAGAACTGATACGCGATCCAGAATCAGAGTGATAAGTCCGCATGCCGGCGGCTGTTAAAAACAACAAATACAGTTTTGAAGGTTTCGCGGCAATATAATCTAAAGGGGATTGACTGGATATTAATCAGGGCGCACCACAGTTTTCTAGCTTTTTGCCCGTCTACAGCCGCTTTAGGACCCACAGAAGTTTAATATGCGTGGCCCGTTGTCGGCCTAACGAGGGCTTTCCCACATAAACACATATTTAGGTTCAATCTGCAACCATCGAAGAAGAGATGTTTGTGGTCTGGATGCAGAAATTTGGTTATTATCCAAAGCAACGCAGATATGGGACTCAAGTACCCTTAACAAGGACAAGACTAAATGAGTTTTTCCCTCTGTTTGCAACATTGGGGCCCGATGCAATTATTACAGTTGCTGCCCCAAACCCACTAGTCTATGTGGGACCCAAGACGGGCAATCATCATATGCTACCTTGGGGGAGAAAAATGTAGCAGTAGCCGGCTTGGTTCCCGTTGCATACGAAGTGGCATGTGCCTGTACAGAGGTGCATGCAATACCACTGCTGGCGCACAAAAGTGGGGTTGTAGACATACCTCGACTCTGGCCGTGGCACAAAACAAGGTGATTCGTACCCTTTACCGTCCGCACGCACACGGACAAACAAGTGGCCACCGTCTCTACTTCCCCTTACCCTAAACGGCACGTATAACTGTGGTAGACTCGCATAGCACAATTACCCTTTTATGCAATGTGTTCAGGAAATAACTTCCGAATGCGTACAACTAGTGTTCACATGCCTATTCCTAATGCGTGATTCAACAAAAATATACTCAAGGTAGGGTTCCCTGCTCCAGTTGATTAACGGAACGTAGACGGCGGTTGGAGGCCAAAAGACTGAACTTCATTGCTAGGCGTTATTGGTTTTATAGCGAAACCGCTCAGATCACACATCATGATAAGAAAGCATGCGACACGTGTACACCATCCTGCTTATGCTATACATCAGCACACGTACCTGATAACACTGCATCTCCTCTCCCTAAGCTGGAGTACGTGAGACTACCTGGGAGCTTCCGCAGGCGAGTCGAGCGACGTGGTGGTCGTTGGTCTTCTCTCCTAAGACGTTAGTAGCGAGTAGCTGGTACCTTTCGTCCCCCGTGCCGACATTGTTGTACATTGCACCTTAGGTTTGAACAGCGCACAAATTTACCTTTCGTTCACCTCATCTTGTGGACTCGGAGCACTTATACGGACACGAACAAGAACTGTGACAAATGGCGGCAGCGGAAGGGTGGTTTGCGTGGTGTTGCTGCTCCTGTTTAGTGAGTGCATCACCTTTTATCCTCGTCTTTTTCCTCGCCTAAAGTAAGGTGTTCTTCCTAGTAGAGAAATTATGCTGTATATTCGGATCTGAGCCTTGTTTTCCACCGAAGTATTTCTGTGCAATGAAGGGAAAAATAAAGCGAGAAATAAATCAGCGAACGAACCGTTTGGAGGAACGACTAGGAATCAAGAGATTGGATGTGCTCCTAGGGGGAATCCAGCGGAATTTGCGAAAGCGAACGGGGCCGCCTTTGCAAGCCCTCAGAAGCCGCCTGATATGACAACCCTACTGTCAACTTTCACAACGGTTAGGAATATCGGCTGTTTCTGGTCTATTTGTAGAGCATTTGTGAGAAAAACGAGATTATTCGTCCCACCCGGCCCCAGCACTTGACAGTTTTACCTTGCGAAGCGAACGACGTGCTTGCTCGTCTTACTAAATAGGAGGATGACGATTACGAGAAATTAAATAAGCTTTGCTTAAAAAGTACCGCGTCTTGGCGGACGCCTTCAGTTGACGGTTCAGGCAAGCAGAGGAACAGCCTTCCGAGTATCTCCCAGTGTTTGTTTACACAATAATGTAGTGAAGGGTTCAAGGCCACAGAGGTGTAGGAATGCCGGCACGATAGCTTTGAAGAAATCTGTCTAGAAGCTAGTAATAAGGGAGTAGGAAGCTAGTTATTATCTCATTGATATCCACCAAGTGCAGCCGTACGGCTACAATTATTAGAAAATATTTTAGAACAAGATTTTTAGAGCAGTTTGAATGAGAAAAGGTGGATATGGGATCACAACAGGCCCGAAATAAAAAGCTTGGAGGGCTCAATAAAGCTTGCAGAAAAGTTTGTGAACGGGCACGACACAGGAAAAGAGAGCTTGTGGGAAGTCGCAGAACCTCACAGGAATTTCAAGCAGTTATCCTGAAATGAGAAACGAGTTCCCGCCCAGTGTCCAGAGAAAGGAAAGCAGCGAGTAGAACCGCGAATGTGGCACATCAGAAAGAAACGATGTTGGCGAAGAAAAGGGGAAGAACAAACGCGATAAAACAATTGATAATAGGAAATCAGCAAATTGCTTGGACTCTAACGAGCCCAGACAGACCTTGAGAGACTATCGAAGAGAAAGGGTGCTTTTTTCGCTCGTAACCTTCGATGCGGAGAACATGAGCTTGTGGAAACATACACCCACCAACTGACTGTGAACGGGAAACGGTGTCAGGGTCTGGGCGGCTACGCCGCCACGTACGGTGGATGCGGTGCACCTTGCATTTGTTTCATCTCAGGATTTCACCGGCCAGTGCGCGTAAAATATACAGAGAGCGCGATGGGACAGCGTTTGTTTGCCGGTCACGCGAGTCATAATTGAGGGCTCTTTTGGCATACTGCATACAGATGCGGCTGACAGTCGCCTTCTCAAAGCAGTTCTCTTACATCTTTTCTAACCGTTGAAAGGCTTAGCTGGCTTAGCATAGCTAACCGTTCAAAGTCTTTCCTAGACAGGTGGGATGTTTTCGCTAGTTCTACAATTCGCGCATTGCAGATTGCGCTACCGTTAGGTGGCCATATTTGTCGGTTTCTCTGGCCTCAAAACATCCGTCTACGGGCATAGGACCATAGGCGATGATTGACGTATTGGAATCGTTAATTTATATTACAGCAGCTTGATTTTCCATTCAGATAAGGCATCTACCACTCAGCCTCTCCAGTGTGAGTATTTCTTACCAATGCGTTTACGTTTTGCGCCGTAACCTATGAACAAATGACTCCCGTATGCTCATATAAGGTAAGAACTAGAAGGAATGTCGAGTGCAACTCGAGGTTACCGAAAATAATATTGTGGCTATACTTTGAGACGTACGTAGAGCCACCCTAGTGGAGCTGTGCGGATTCAATTCGACTGCTTGCGTTTTTCAAAAGTGCATAGCCTTTAAAGAGCGCTAACCTTCTTTTGCATTCGCCTGCTTACAGGGGGGCTGAAGCATAGGTGATTCAATCTCAACTTGAAAGTCAGGAAACGAATGTCAGAGCCATGAGGCAATGCTGGAGTCAAACTTACTGAGGACCAATATAGTAGCTTACGGGATGTTACTGTGAATGACTTCGAACCCTAATGTCCCTGATACATTGATTTGCTTAAAAGTATATTGTAGCCCTGTGTTATTCGGGCTTCCTAGCTTGTGCTTTGTTCGGCTGCCGTCGGTTTCTTGTGCCGTTCTCCTCTTTTCCCTTATCTTATCTCAGGCGGCATAGATGTGTCCGGTCTATTTGTGACTGTCGCTCGACTACAGCTCCGCCCTGGCGTCCCAACGGCCAAGAGACTCATTCGAGTCATACTAGTTTCGTGCGCTGCGGTTCTTGTCACCCCTAATCAGTCCATGCAGAATAATGTGTATTCGAGGTCTCCCACTCAGCGATCCCCGACAGGCGGCGGACTTTGCGTTGGTTGCCTACTCTCCATGAGGCCGCCCTATAGTCACCGCCTTGCCTTTCTGTCCGAGCGCTCCCGGAACGTGGTGACTGAGGTTTTGTGTGTAGGTGTGGAGGATGGCATTCAATAAACATGTCTTTGAAATTCAAAGTTTGATTCATTGCAGCGAATTGTTTACCCTGCGGAGATTAAATGCGAGCTGCGTTGTGTCTGTGTGCACGGGGTGACATCTGATCAGTGCCTCGGCTCGCGCTAGGCTTGAACTCGTATTGAGGGGCGGCATGTGTCCACTTAAAAACCTTAAACCTATGATGGCGGATACGAGTCGCGGTAGCGGTGGCAGCGTTTTGATGTACGAAAAAAACGTAAAGTCCGTGTGCTGCTCTATGTAACTGCAGGATAAAAAAACTCCGTTTATGAACATTTCCAGAGCCCCTAATACAAACCTAATAAAATCAGTCGATTTGGGATGTTAAACATCTAAACAGAAAGGCGCCAAAAGTGCGTATAATTTTGTGGCGATAATATAAGTTTTTTTGGTAAGGGGACTTCCTTTTCCGGAATCCAACTTTCAGCTCTGGTGGGTACTAGCTGATTTATATTTATTCCGATTTAGAGTCATCAAAGCTGTAGATTATCTTTTTTGTGACAAGTATCTCTTTGCAGTCGGGTTTATGCAAACAATTTAAGATGAGCCATGGTTTTCGCTCTTTGGGAGAGAGGCATTGTTTAAATATTCAAAAATAATAATAAATTAGTGCCAAATATGAAAAAGCTCTACTGTCAAATTTCTAAACGTTAATCAATTTCCCCTTAAATTACGTGAAAACGCGCATTAAAAGGTTGAACTATTCAGGGCATTGTGTGATATGCTTCCGATGCTTTGATTAAAAAAAGCTAGTAACTCTCTGCTCATTGGAAAATTACAAAACTTGCAGTAATTAAAAGGTCACTTCTACATACAAGACTAGAATATCCGGAAACAATACACACCTATGTAATGTGTGCCAAATTAAAAACCATGATATATATTCCACTTTAGAGGCTCCTACAAAATCTAACAAACCTCCTACAAAACCTAACATTCTGTTACGCAAAACATTTCTGTTTAAGATTTGTTCTAGTTCTCGCGAAGTGATATAACTTGCGTTGAAAACAGATAGGATGCTTTCTTGAAAACAATTCTGAAGAAATTTCTTTGATTTTCCAAGCCAGCTGCTGGAATATACTAATATAAATATATTCTCCGGTCTCCAATACGTAGTGAATTTTGCTCCTGTGCATTTAAAATTAATCCTGCGCTCACAAAATTAACTCAAAATCTCTTAAGGGCCCAGATAATACGTTTTAAAGTAATAGCAAAAAAGCAGGTGCATGCTGAGGAAGTTCTGTGGATATAATCTTCGTTACCGTGAAACCTATAATACCAGAAAAAGTTATGGTCGTATAATCTTTCCTAGAAAATGTCCAATATTTCTGACGAAGAGTTTTAAGACAATAACAGCTGTTATTAGGCTGAATATTGCTGATCATATACATGTTTCAGGGAAGCCTCCCGTTAACAATGTTAGTCTGTTTTCTTTTAAGATGACTTTTGTACATTTGTTGGCGTCCATTTGAACTGAGAGGTCATGTTTATCTGCAGCCATATTATGCGCATTCTGTTTGTTTAGATCTATAATATGTCTTCTGGGCACGTCACTGCATTAGTCATGTAGCTGACTCTAGGTACTAACCATACAAGATTTAGAGTTGGTATGACTAGATTCCTATCCGCGATATGGCAAAAGAGTGTTTGGTCATTTCTGACGTCATCTGAAAGTCGTGCGACCCCCCCCCCCCCCCCTCTCTCACTGCGCGGCAGCGTTGCGCGTTAGTTCGGTGTCCACAAGTTCACTACTTGCGGAAATGCGACATGACATTTTCCTTTTAGCTTTGACAGAAGCTGAAAGCAGCAACAAGCTCCACTGCACAGATAGAGCAGGAAAAAAAAAACAGATCCCACATGGCAGGTGTAAATAGGATTACATTTCAGACAAAACAATTTTTATCATATTCCACTGATTAATATTGCGAAGGCTGTGGGTGTATCGGTATCTCGCTGGCAGGCGGCTTGGTAGCCGCCGGTACCTGGATAGAAAAATCTCCAAGCAGTCGGAAACCAGCTCTGCTCTTTAGTGTTTTTCTCAGGTTTTTATATGACTGTTTTTATGACATTTAAATGTGCAGGAATACTCCCCCATACGCCCTTGCACAAAAGAATACATTTGGCGTTGACGTTTTCCTCTGTGCAGCCAGAAATAAAACGGTGCAAAAACCTGGAGCACAGCTATTTTGAAGGGGCGCATTTATTTCTCAGCATAGGTAGAGGCAGGTCAGACGTCAGAAAGCTATAGCCTTTGCTTGAGCTCAGATCATAAATGCGATTTACTATGAAAAAGGGATGGAACAACAGCAACAAGCACACGCTTCACTTATATCGGAAAATGCTTTTGCAGCGCTAGCGCTAGTTGCAGGTGCGCAAAGCCACGTGGCCATCCCGGATCCACACGTGCAGAAACCTATGGAAAATTGACCTCCTAAAGAGAGCCACTTTCAGACGCAGGCATTTACTTTGAAATTCGAATTTCCCCTGAAAAACTTGCCCTCGACGTATTGGGAAACTTCGCTATATTTTACAGGAGAACTTGAATGATATATCCTGTCCATGAATACAGCGAAACATTAAATAGTTTACCTTGACCTGTACTGAGCATAGTTTGCGATAGTATGCTCGCAAGACATTTTGGAAGATATGATAAATTATTTGTGGAGCACGGAAAACTTGCAAAGAATTGTATTTCGGAGCAGACTGTCAGCAAAAACACGTTGTTTGAAAGGTTTTTCCATACTGAAAAAGACAGTTATTGCTCGCAAATGACATGAAACCTACTTCTCTCTTCTGTAGCGTAGCAGCGTTACACCGGAGAAGCTTTCTTCCACAAGAGCAATGTTTGTCGAAATCAGTTTGAACAGAAAGCTCTTGAAAAAACACAAAGTGGTAATGAAAAGTGGCTACAATGTTTTTAGATTTCAGTAGAACTTGACTTCATGGTTACCTGTTTACCAATAGGCGGTTGCACAGTGTAAGCACGCTGCACATTTCGTTAGTAGCTTACCATATGCTTTAAAATTTTCATGACAGTATATGGTCATAAATAATTGAGCGAACACGTTCGAGTCCTGACATTTTCAGCGGTATGTTATATAAAACACAAAATTGCTACAGAGAATGTGTGTAGCGTGGGGCAGCGTAATCCCTTACAAAAATGGAAATTGAATTTCTGTTACGCATGTAATGTGTTTTTGATGAGTCATCAACCACTCAAAGGAGATTCAAGATTAAATGTGTTTTAACATCAGATCCGCAATAGACTTTTCTTTGAGATCACACAAGAAGTTTTGTGCTTGGAAAACGCTACATTATTTTGGCTAGAAGCTAGTGTGGAGATACATTGACTTTCTCAAATGAGGAAAAGTGTACGTCACTAAGTGAATATATATTCGTTCCTTGTTAACTGCACACTTTCAGAGCCCTATGTTTTCATTTCTGTTTAGCATATGTAGGATGTTGCCTAAGAAACAACTTTTATGTGTTTTAACATGAGATCCGCAACAGACTTTCATTTGAGATTACGCAAGAGGTTTTGTGCTTGGAAACCACAACAGTATTTTTGTATAGGAGCTAATGTGGAAATACACTGACTTTCTCAAATGAGAGAAAGTATACATCACTAAGCGAATGTATATTCTTACTATGTTTTCATTTCTGTTTAGCATGCACTGTAAAAACAAAAACAACTTTTGGGACATTTGTTTCATTCAAAACACGCTTACACCCTGAGTCTTGGGTGTTTGTGCCATATTGCAAATCACTTCTTGCGAAGCGAAGGGGTGCTATGGTTGGACAATATGCTTTAGGGTGTTACGGGCAAGGATATTGTTGTGTACGCGAACCGACGCACTACCACACCGCCTCCAAGCAAACGGACGCATGACCGCTCCATTTCCAATGTCTCCTTGCACCTGCGAACAGGCCGCTTCGGAGAGACCAGCAGGGGTACCCTGCTTGCGGCGTCGACGACGCGCGGACGTAACTCGAGCTGTGCGTTGCCTCTGAACTGGACCGTCCTGGGACCATGTGTACGACCAGGGCACGAGAAGCAATGCCTACTTTACAGGCGCTCGCGCTTCTCTCTTTCCTTCTCTTCAATCTCTCCCAAAGCACAATGAAGTAGTCTTTACCCAGCAACCGAATAGAGAGATTCCTCTCCCTCGGGGCTCCGACGCCCCGAACATAACAGATATCACTTAGCATGCTGGGAGTGGGGCTGCGTAACTTCGTAGCCTTTCATTTACAAGTTGCGCTGCTGATATAACTCAACCCCTTAATAAAGCACCACAAATAACGCTAAAATTAAAACTACACAAAAATGTTTTCTAAAAATGAAACTGAAACTGAAACAAAATTTCACCGCCAGGAGGCCGCCGGCAGCTACTTAATACCAACGCTCTTACTTTTCAAATTTCACAATATGGCCGTTAGCATCGTGGGGTCCGTTTCGACCACGTTTCGGCGAATGATGAATGTGCTTCTTCGATTGTTTACCGTCGGGAAATATGTTGCGTTTCGCGTGCATATCTGTTACAGAAGTGAGTACGCTTGTGAAGTGCCTTCTAGATGTGGTGTTCAACGCAAACGGGCATTTATCAGGTCGGCAGGTGTCCCTGTTTCTTTGTGCTTCGCTCAGGCGGAAGGACTGCTGCACCGGGTCATGTCTGAGATGTTCAAAAGAAGAAGGCATGGACGATTTTTTTTGCGTGACTAAGAGGTATATGCGCCGACTACATTGCACTCGCGCTGAAATCGCACTGGTTGGTTCGGTGCCGGTGATACGAAGGCGGACAGCGCACTGCACGGCTGACGCGATCGCCTGTAAAGGTAAGCATATTCTTACGCACATTGCGCTTTGTGGGAACAGTGTCCTAACGAATTGCTGCATTCTGTGTCTTTTTGTGCCGGAACGCTCCGGAATGTGCTGTAAGGAAAAAGTGGGAAACGCGCTTGTTTTCACCAGGCTGCCAAAATGACATCGCACATGTGGTTAGATGTCGTGGCGAATTAGGCTGATTTCGTGCAACAGCATCAGTCTCAACTTTCTTTACCCTACTTTATATTCTTTCCACACCTACCAAAATTGCTACCGAGAGCATCATTTATTGGAACTGTCGAGGACTTCTAAAAATCTGGATGACGTATATGAAATCCTCGCCGAACACCAACCAAACATAGTTTGTCTGCATGAACGCATCTGAAACCAACAGACGCAAGTTTTCTCAAGCAGTATCGCGTATTCAGGAAAGATAGGCAAGGCAGTACTCACCCCTCCGGTGGCGTTGCCATTGTAACACAGAAGTCAATCGCTTGTCAAAACATCTCGCTTAACACAGACTTACAGGCAGTGGCAATACAAGCTTTAATATTCGGTAAAATAACAATGGTATGTTCGCTGTATACTCCGCCAGATCATAGACTATGTAACAAAAATTTTGAAAAGCTGATTGACCAACTCCCAGAACCATGGCTGCTGGTCGGTGACTTTAATGCCCACCACCCATTATGGGGATGTACAAGAACGGTCTTCCGAGGTGCACTAATTGAAAAATTTTGCTGTCCGCAGGAGCATGTTTACTCACCTCAAAACAGCCAACATACTACAGCTCAGCTCATAATGCGTACACTGCCATTGATTTAGCCATTGGTTCTCCGATGCTCTTGGCAGCTAAAGAGTGGGTTGTTATTGACAATCTATATGGAAGTGACCATTTTCCCAACTCTGTGAAGTACACAGGCAATAAAAATGTAAATGCATCTAGTCCCAGGAAATTTAAAGAATATGCGGCTAACTGAGAGATTTTCAGGGAACACTCAGCTCTGCCCTGTTCATCAGTTACTGCCTTAGGCGTTGACAATCTCAACTCTTGATCACGCTGCACATTATAGATACTGCAGAAAAACACATCCCACAAACATCAAGTAAGCCACGAAACAAACGAAGGCCGTAGTGGAATGCAGAATGTAAGACTGCCCGTGAAACTCAAAACAAGGCATGGTCGAAGTTACGCCGATACCCCACGTCTGAAAACCTAATAGGATTTAAGCGTGCGAAGGCAAATGGCAAACGTGTTCGACGCATCTCCAAGCGAGAAAGCTGGTCATCATTCCTTTCTTCTGTGAATTCTTATTCTGATGCTCACAAAGTATACAACAGAATAAAAGCACTCAAAGAATATAGCACAATCCCAACGCCCCTTGTCTGCACCAGTGGTGACTCTCTTGAACACCAAGCAGACACACTAGGGCAACACTTCGATTGTATTCAGCTCAGCGCACTATACAGATTCCTTTTGCGGCACGAGGTAACTGAGGCGAGGAAGCCTATATGTGATAAAAGACCGTGCACAGGAGGGTACAATAGCCCTTTCACCATGCAGGAGCTGAAGGTTGCACTTGGCACATGTGGGAACACAGCACCATGTCCTGACAGGATCACATATGGAATGCTAAAACAGCTGCATACGGACACGCTTGACACCCTACTCTGCCTGTATAATAAAATATGGGCCACAGGACGCTTTCATAAAGCATGGAAGAAAGCGATCATTATACCAATATTAAAACTCGGAAAAGAACCCACTCTTGATGCCAGTTATCGTTCTATTGCTCTAACCAGCTGCTTATGCAAGCTTTTTGAAAATATGGTAAATCGCCGCCTTCTACATTTCCTTGAATACAATGGTCTTCTTCATCAAAATCAAGCTGGTTTTAGAGCTGGGCGGTCAACAGCTGATCAGCTCATTGCATTTGAGTCATATGCTTTTGCACACAAATAGCATTGTTTATCTGTCTTTTTCGATCTTGAAAAAGCATATGATACCACATGGCGCTATGGTATCATCCGCGACCTCTCCTCTTTTGGTATCACAGGGAACATGTTGAATACAATACGAAGTTACTTGTCTGAACGATCCTTCCAAGTTCGTGTTGGCAATGGATACTCAAAGCAGTACATACAGGAAAATGGTGTCCCTCAGGGTGGTGTTCTCAGTTGCACACTTTTCATAGTCAAAATGAACTCTTTAAAAAGTGTGTTGCCAAAAACCATTTCTTGCTCTGTATATGTTTATGACATCCAGATAAGCTTCAAATCTTGCAACTTGGCCATCTCTGAACGACAGATTCAGCTAGGTGTTAACAAAATGTCCAGGTGGGCTGATGACAATGGGTTTAAATTTAACTCTGAAAAGGTGTTTGTGTACTTTTCTCTAAGCAGCGTGGCGTCAGACCCGGCCCCAACATTACATTGAATGGTCAGAGCCTAGCCCTCAAAAAGGAACATAAAATTCTTGGCGTAGTTTTTGATGAAAAACTTTCCTTCATTGCCCACATAAAACAGCTGCGACTGAAGTGTCTCAAAGCAATGAATCTGCTAAAAATCCTCTCTCACCTTTCATGGGGCACAGACCGCGACTGCCTTCTGAGCCTTCTGAATAGTGTAGTTCTATCACGCATTGACTATGGCTTGATGGTCTATGGGTCCGCATCATCCTCTGCTCTGAAATTGCTTGATCCCGGGCACCACCTCGGCCTTCGCCTCACCACGGGTGCTTTTCGAACTAGCCCAATTGCTAGCCTTTATGTCGAGGCGAACCGATGGTCACTGTAACGAAGAAGAGAATTTACTTGTGTAACTTATGCAATGAAGGCTCTATGCCAACTAGATCATCCATGTCGCCGGCTCCTGCTTGACAAAACTAGCACTGCACTTTTCTCAAGAAAATCATCTCTGACACCACCATACCCAATCAAAGTTGCCACTCATATTGAACATCTGGACGTTCCAGTTACCAGTCTTCATACAGCTACCATAAAAAACTTAATTCCTCCTTGGGAAATGCACACTGTTAATTGTGACCTGTCGTTTCTTGAAGTGGGCAAACATGCATCCACTATTGCCTTACAGCAGCACTTCATGTCCCTTCAGGAGTAGTACACTTGTGCTGAATATTACACTGATGCTTCGAAGTCTGCTCAAGTCTCCTGTGCAGTACATGGACGACAGTTTTCACAGTCAAAAACTCTGAACAGTCATACTAGTATATTTACCGCTGAATGCCATGGTATCCTTTTAGCTGTGAGACACATTATAGAAAATAAAATACAGACGTCGATCATCTACACAGACTCCCTGAGTGTTTTAATATCCCTATCCTTTTGGAAATGGCATAACAAGATCCCAGCCTTAATTCTCTGTATAACACCCTTATGTCTGCCCATAAACTAGAAATTAAAGTTACACTGTGTTGGGTGCCAGGCCACCGCTGTACACCGGGCAACGAGGCATCTGATAGGCTTGCTGCGTCAGCTGCCCTTCGAAATGACACATTGATAAGATAACTTATCATGACCTCAAACCACACATAAAAAACATGATTCGGCAACAATGGCAAGAGGAATGGGACACAGCAACAGAAAATAAACTGCACACAATAAAGCCAAGCATAGGCAGGTACACCTCAAAAAAACAACAGATTTAAAGAAGTAGCTCTGTGTAGACTCTGAATTGGTGTCACCCGTTAATAATTAGGGGGTATTATTAACGATGCGCCCTTAACGGTGCGCACACTCCCAGACACCCTTAGAGTGAGTGGGGGTAGCTGCTCCGGTCGCAAAGGAGATGCCCTCGACCTGCGTGGCAAGCTCAGCCGGAATTCAGCTACCTTGTAGTGACAGAAGGGGGTGGTCGTTTGGTGCCCAGCGGTCGCCGGTTCAAACCAGAGTAAGGATCGGAGTCTGAAGTAACAAACAAAACACAATTTATGCACAGCAAGAGACGATACAAAGGAATACGCAAGATCACTTGAAATACAACAGACGAGAGGTTCACAGAATACGAACGCTAAGCATGCAACTACAGAATGATTCAATAACACAGGCTTTACAACAGATCAAACACGAGAGAGTACATAAACAAACACCAAATTGTTCACCGGGCACTGTTGCAGTCCGACGCCTCAAGAGTCACGATGTGGCCGCCATACGAGACGAGCGCCGCTCCCTTGAAAGTCCGTGGGCTTGCCAGCAGCGGGTGATCCCCGGGAGTCCAGCCGAAGCAGAGGCGATCACGTAGCAAAACGCTGACGAACTGAATGACTGGCTGACTCACAAGCGGCGCGGTCGCTTTAAATAGGGCGCGCCGCGTCTGTTTGTTAACACGCGCCAAAGCTAGCGCGCACACACACTTAACTTCGCTGGTTATAGCGCTCTCTCTTCCTCCCGTCGAGCCGCGCGTCGCCATTGGCCAGGTCAAATAGAAGATGCTGGAATGTTCCGGCTGATTCCAGTCCGATCAACCACCGTCCTCCCCAGGCAATGGGAAAGAGGGTGACGGCAACGCGTACAAAGCTACGCGCTCTCCCGCGCGGGGAAGGGGGCTTTTCTCTCCATGCCTTCCACGCGACGCCGTACGGGCCTCGCGCCGTACCGGCTTAATGAAAATGGGCGCCGATTTCGTGACAATTGGTCACACATACACAACGCATACATATCTTTTGACTAACCCTCCTGCACCGCACTGTTTAAGAAGTGGTGATCGGCTCACAGTCATTCATGTTTTAATTCACAACTGCAACCAGAAAGAAGACTTCATTTTCCCTCCTTGTACACTCTTCAATACCTACACACCCATTCATTTTTATTGGTGACAATCCAATATTTCCTTTAAATCAGGTGCTCAAATTTTAATTTGAAGTAGGTTTTTTACATGGAATTTTTTATCGACGTGGGTCTCAGCCCATTCCTCCTTGAGAGGGCGGATGAGATCTTTTAAAGCATCTACATATACTTTCCTAAATTTTTTTCCCAGCTCATTATTCATCGCAAATGAATTTTAGGCCCTATACACCACTGTTTTTAGTGATATTACAGAGCAAATGCATCTTTAGGCCCTATACACCACTGTTTTTTATCCCTTCATGAAACATTACAACTATCACATTATGCAAACTTGAGTACACCAATAACCTTGAGTTTGGCGCTCTTTGGCCTGAGTCGCCCTTGCGCCATTAAAATCCAACATCATCATCATCATCATCATCATCTATTCCCAAAACTAAAGCCATAATCGCCAATGCCTGGTCTCCAGCCTGCTTTTTCGCTACCTTTGCATTAGAAATCAGCCATTAGTAAACTATACTGAGTCTTTACTTTCCCCATGGCCGCTCCTTCGTCTTCGTAGAAGCTCTCGACTGCCTGATCATCATGACTATATGTGCGCGCGTATTCTTGCACAACCTTCAGTCTTTCTCACTTATGAAGCTAAATTATGATGCCTGCCACATTCTCCTTAAATTCCTCTTTATTATCAGCTGTATTCTTTTTGCAAGGAATCTTATCCCTGGCTTTCTCCTCTTCGGTTATCCTAGATATCACAATATATCACCGCCCTTCAGTATAATATATACCTAATTTCACCTCCTAGCTTCACTAAGCCCTATCACATCCCATTCCATGCCCTCTAATTAATCTGAAAGTACTGATAAACTACCTTCACTAGCAAAGGTTCTAGCGGTAAACATTGCCAGGATCAATTTCCAATGACGGCTTGTCGAGAGGCAGAGATTCTTAGCATCCTTTGCTGCGTCGTAAGTCTGACTGCTGCGATGGTAAGCTGTTTCGCAGCCGCTGGCGACTGAATTCCGGGGGTCTTTAGGATTATTATTAGGAGGTTCTGGCTAAATACTACACCAGGGTAACTAAGCCTGTTTTGGTGAGGGAGTGCGTTTGCGGTGGTGTTTGCTAGATAGGTCACACTCTAACCTGTTTATGCACTTATATCCCCACGCGGATACTTTGTAATGCGGTGGGGAATTGTGTGCACCGGGATTTAAACCACGATACTCTTTTACACGAGAGGGATATTCAAGCTGTACGTCCCCGCAGCGGAATATATCCGCATGAAAAGCAGCTGCTTGAGTAGGCAGAACCACATATGTGAAATTTCAAGGTCGTATTTTGGGATCCCATCATAGGCATTCCGCTGGCTTCTTTCATAGTTTCAAAAAAATATATACTTCATTCGAATGAAAATAAACACGTATAACCAATAACACCATAGCCAGATCAACGCATAAAAAAATGTCCGTTTATGATTTCTTGGGTTTCGTTGAATTCACTTGTTTAAATATCTCACAATGAGCGCCTGAATGTGTTGGTCTTCTGTGCTCAGTTAGATTGATCACTTAATATTTCAATTTGCATGTAGCTCCTCTGAAAATTCCACTCTACCAAGGCCGTACTGCGATAACCGTTCCCAAGCGGAGACGAATCGGTCACGCGGTGTTAGAGAAGCCAATTAGGGCTTCTGCTGTGGCACCAAGCTGAAAGATAAACATGGTGTGAGCTTGAAGGTGGGATTCGATCTACTGCATCCACTTCTCACACTGTATCGCCTTTTTACAATAAAGCCAGGTCTATGTTAACATGAACGGTGCGCGACGACCCAGCGCTCTTGAGCATGCTTAAAGATTTAGACAAATACTGAAATGCAACAGAAAATATTATGTTCTTGACCAAATATTCAGGAACCACCTGGTGGGTCGAAAGTGGTTTATATTACCTTTACTTTGTTCTACTCTAAGGCAATCAAAAGATAACTGAGCTGATTAGAGCCAAAGCCTCTTTTACCAAATGTCAATGATTTGCTGCAGTGCCGAAGCACGAGCTGTTGTGTAGTGTGTTGCTGCCTTTTCTATCATCAGTGTAAACTTGTACCGGGCACTTCGTAAAGTAAGTACTGAGAGATGCGGACTCCCCGTTTTGCGGACTCACTTTGAACTATGAGCTTTGAGTCCGTTTAATTTTGTGCGGTTTGCACATCGCTCATAGTTACAGTGGACGTTTAATACATTGTTCGGTTTAGCACGTGCTTTGTGCTTCAGTTACTTCATTCTTTGTAGGGATTCTCTCTCCCACCACCATTGCAGTATTGACTGCAGGTTTTCCACGTTTATTTTTCTGAGATGTGATGAAATACGCCTCTAAGAGTAGCCTTGCCCTAGCGCTCAACTTGTTGACGCCGCGGACTCCAACAATCCTTCTCAACAGTGTAGGGCTCGTTCCTGTAACTCTCTCTTCTTCCGTCTCCACTATCTTCTTCGCGCCATGTGTGTTCGCTATCGCCGCCACCATCTCCTCCCCTTCGATGCCATCGACATTTCCCACAGTGTCTCAGATGGTTTCGTCTCGAATACCTCATCACCTGCTTTCACATAACTTCATAGTAATTCCTGACCATATTAAAGCACTTGACTTCATCCCACTGTCCGATGCTGATGGCCATTTTCCACAAATTGGTGCCTTAAGGCCGGTATCGCTATCTCCTATCTAAAATCTTTCGAACTTTTGCATCAATATTCCGCGAATAGCTCCTCTTCTTGTTTTTCCTCTTCAGTGTGCCACTGCTCTCTGTTCACTACATCATAACTACATCGACACTGGTCATCATGGTTCTTTTGGTGAGCGCACGAGCTCTCCATCAGCTGCTGAGGAAGGCTTCAGCAAACGAGAGCGATAGACTGTTGCTTATCAGGACAGCCACCAAAGAAAAAGAAAGAAAATGCACAATGACGCATCCACCATCTCGTTTTGCCAATTTTTCTATGTGCTGGGCTTGATCGTCTCTAAGATACGAGTGTGTCCTTCATAACTCCTTTGTGCACTTCATAGCTTGACATAGGCTGTCAATGATTTTTCTGTTGTCACGAATAAGTTCAGGGCTGGCTTAAACTTATTTTCCTCTTTCTGACAAAAGACTGCATTTTTCCTTGCAATTTGGCCTGGGAAGCTATTAATCAGTCCCTAATATAACGAGAAATCAGGAGATCTAACGAGGTGCTGTTTTTGTCTTTACTTAACTCCTACAGTGGCAAGTAAAGCGCATAATATGCAATGTGATGATCTTAAGCGGTTGCTAGTCTGAACATTAATGGCCTGGTATCATCTAAGAATTTGTAACGCCTACTACCGTCAGCAATTCAAAATTTTTTTTTTGTTTTTGAACAACCGCAGGCATGAGGCCCCGGCACTGCTATTGTGGTGCAGGGACCAGTTTTGTGCTTCTTGTTTATGCTCGTTATTGTGAAATGCGCCTTTATCCTTTTCTTTTTAGCACGAGATGCTCAAAAATTACTTTGAAACGACCAGCAGCAACCGCAGCGGTTTCTGTATTAATCCAAAGATTTTCAGTATCTCTTGATAATTTTTGTAGGTGTTACTGCGGTGACTTTAAATTTAGCGCTGCCGTTGCAATGGGCATTCGCAGGTCGGTGACTGCGAACAGGCTTGCTAGTATCACCGTCGCCGATTGGTTAAGTTTTTTTTTTGCGGGCACAAGCCAACATAACAAATTGTATATTCCAGTGCTTCACCTGTCTGTTAGTTTGTAGCCTACGGCATTGTCACCACCACGTGAGATCTGCTAAGCTGCTGAGTTGCTTCTACATATAATACCTCTGAATACACCAGTATAACGGAAACCACCCCCGATATTATGCAGCCCCGGAAGCCACCCTCTTCCAAGGACTGTAAAAATGAAGATAAAGAAGTCTGAACGGATGTTTTCGATCTCACGTCAGGATTCAAGGATTGAAAGGCTGTTTCGAAGCTAATATGAGCCTACTTTGTTTCAAAAATCTGCCAGAATCTAATCCAAAAATTTTGTCAACTTATGAGAGCACGTTTAAGAACTGGAGGGCATTCAAGGCAGAGTTTTTGACGGCTTTGCAAGTGGCTTCCGAAAATGAAGAGCCAGTGCCCTCCTCCAAACAAGACAAGCATTCAACTCCTAAATGAGTCCATACTAAATTATATCCAAGAAATGAAGAGTCTCTTCCTCCGCTCTAACCCCAATACGACAGAAGATAAGAATTTTAATTTCTCGATGCAAGGTATCAATGGGTATCTTTTTGCAAGCCTAATTAGAAACCAACCCAGACACGTGGCCGAAATCGCACTAGAAACGGCCTTCATAAAACGGACCCTCGGCGCCCAGACTCAGCAGTACAACAACCCGTTGTTAAAATTCAGCGTAGCTCGCCTAGGAGTGGGGATCACCACCAATAAATTAAGGGAACTTATGCGCGAAATCATCCGCGAAGAGGAAATGGCCAGAGGATATCAACAACTACTCACGCAGTGGAGAGTCACGAAACCGCCGGAATCGTGGTTCTGCGCCCGCTTTGCGTACCCGGGTCGCACCTACGATGACAGTGTGCAAGAAAAGTCCCCGAGCCGAGCCCCCTTAGGGGAAATTGAAGACAGCAACAATTGGAGGTGAGGTTGCTCAACAAAACGAAAACGCTGCAACATCTCAACCACCGCTATGCCCGAAGACTCTAAAAGATGCGCATGTGCAGTACGTGCCATTAACATTCCGCACCGAACGCTGCCGCAGACGCCCGACACGTGCCTCTATCGATTAGCCGCTGTAAGAGAGCAGAACTCTCAATAAATGCTGATTCTGCTCTAGCCTGTCTTGACTGTAACTGGGTGTCAGAAGAAAACCGGCTGTTGACGTTTCAAGTAGTGCGTTAAACAAGAAATAAGAAAACGCCACTAACCACGAAGAAGTGTGGAACTACTCAATCCACCCTACCAACTAATTCTATCTGGGAACATAGCAAAGAAATGGGCCTTGTTTAGACTGAATTTTGAGCTCTTCCTAAATGCTATAGCTTCGACCAAGGAACAAGTACAGAACCGGCTAAAATGGTTCTGCTGCTGATTATTCTTAGGTACGAGGCCATTGAGGTGTTTAATAACTACACGTTTTCAGAAGATAGCGAAGATTACTGTGCAATAGTCGTAGATGAGTTTGAAGTTTACTGTCAAGAGCACCGGAAAGAAGTTTATGAGAGATATATGTTCCGTACAAGGTTCTAATGAGAAGGCGAACTCTTCCAACATTTTGTGTGTGACCTGTGAAAGCAAGCCCAGAGTTGCAAGTCCGCTTCTTTTATTGAATCGATGATCCGGGACAAAATTGTGTTCAGCACAAACAATCCGAACCTCCGAGAGAAAATGCTCAGTGTGAATGACCATATACTGCTTAGGGCCGAAAAGATCTGTAAAGCTGCTGAAGTGTCAGCCCAACACACTATGCCTAGCGCCAAACAGAACAGCAAGTTCTTCGGTGAAACTGCATCCACAATGCCGTTGCAGCAGATGCAATCGGACGCACGAGCGGAAAAAGTGTCCAGCGTTTGGGTGGACATGTTTTGAGTAGAATGGGACAATCATTTCGCACCCTGCTGCCAGAAAGAGCCTGCTGTTAGTGCATGCTGCAGCTCAAGAGGAAGATAGCTTTGAAATCCTCTATGCCAGGATCTGCACTCTAGAAAGGACAGCTGTGTGGATGGCGGCCGCCAAACTAGCCAACCAGAATGTTGTTTCAAAGTGCACACTGGATCTCATTCAAACTTGCTACATTATTCAGTCTTTCTTAAGTATAAAGCTGAGACGTCCCTGCAGCCAAGCAGCTTCATTCTTAGGTCGTACAGTGGGGACGTCGGTCTCTCGTATTTTGTTTAAGGAATAATGTTAAAGGGGGCCAAGGTAGTCATTGCAAAGTCCACGAGAGAGGCAATGCTTCATCGTCTACAAGAGGGTCATTTGGGCTTCAATAAGAGCAAACCAAGAGCTCGACAGCTATTGTTCTGTCCCGGACTTAGCTTCGATATCGAGCAGACGTTAAACAGTTGCGATGTCTCCAAGAAACACGCGTACTAACAACAACGCGAGCAGTTCCTTATTGAGGCCAACACCCCACAACTCTTGGCACAGAGTCGGCGTCGATATCTCCCAGCATGGTGGTAGTTCTTACCTTTGCGTGTATGGCGGCATCTCAACTTCCCAGAAGTTGAACTTACCGACCCCAGATATCCCACTCTTATTGACAAGCTAAGAGCAATCTTTGCTCGTTATGGTATTCCAGTGGAAGTTTGTAGCGAAATTGGTCCCAATTCTTCTCTCCTGAGTTTGCTGCTTTTGCATCCAGGTACGAGTTCAACCGCCTTTCTTCAAGCCCTGGATTTCCATAATCAAAAATATTTGTGCAAAAAGGCATCCAATAGTAAAACGAATCTTGACAAAAACAACGCAGGAGACATAGCCGGGCTTTTGGCTGGTATTGCTTTCCTATCGTACGACTTCTTTGGACGACTGCCGTTCATTCCTGACTTAAGCTTACAGCCAAATACGACTCTTTTCAAGCGCAAGCCCCTGGATGCTCGTGCTGCATCTCTACCATGCCTCAAGAAAGGATACGTGGTTAGATTCCTGACAAGCAGTGGACTCGCAAAGCGCCCGGTGGCACTGCGTTCATACCATGTGATTCCCGAAGATAACAAGCTTCTCCGCCGCAACAGAAGGCACCTAAATGCGACATTGGAATCCTTCGAGCGCAGCATAGCCGAACAAGACGAGTCCGACATTGAGCGCGATCCCGTCGAAGAGCAGGCGCTCGGTCCACAACTTATAGAGGCAACGGTGCAAACAACACAAAACCAGTCAACGCCAATGTAAGGCAATCCTTCAGAAACCGAAGCCAGCCAAACAGGCTGAATTACGAGCACACCTTAATCCAAATAAATAGCTGATGCTTCAAAACACAAAGAGGGGAAGATGAAGAAGATACGCATGCGCAGTGCCTGTCAGCCACATTCCGCACCGAACGTTGCATATGACGCCGACTCGTGCCTTTATTCATTAGTCACTATACAAGAGCACAGCTTTCCTCAATAAACGCTCATTCTGTTCTGACCTGCCTTAGGTCAAAGGCAGCATTAAAGACGAGACCAGACTAGGAGCTAGCATCGTCGCACACTAAAGGGATGGTGGTGTGCCCGGCCGCGGCTACACTAAAGGGAGCCGACATTGCAGACAAAGGCACAATACATTTCAAGGACGCGAACAAGCGACGCTGCAGTGTCTGCAGACGGTGGCCCAGTGAGTGCCCTATTAGACATCAAAGCTGAACAGTAATCAGTAGACCGTTTGCCTCCCAGCTGAGGAATGTAACCACCCTTGTGGTTGGCCACCTGATTCGCCTTGTGGTGCTCACTTCATTACTCCATCGGTGCGGCCCACGGCAAGAGTGACCGTAAATGGACGTACTTACCTTACGACCTGCGTGGTCCTACAGCCATGTTTGCGCAACGTAATTTTTTGCATGAACTTTCACAGTGAATTCCGGGCGAGCAGTGACCGGTTAAATGTCATGAAGCATTCTACGAATAAAGTGATACCTGCTGTGGCGACTGCAGCTTTCACGTTGCTCTTAACTTCCTTAACCAAATATTGACTGTGTCTTCCTGTTCAAGCATCATTGTCTCCGTGGGTAAAAGCAAGATCGAACCCACGGAAGGTGGCATCGAAGAAAGCATCCAGTTTCTTTTGCAGTAAGCACTGGGAATTGCAAAGCGCCGCGCTTATTTCCAATACTGACAAGCTCAACGAATTTCCCCGAAGAATATCGACATCTGAGCAAAGGCACGACGGTCCGTTCCTCAATTAATTATGAGACTTAGTCCTCCTCGACCAAGTCTTCCAAGGTGCTCCCGACCAAGTTCTCTAGCCTACGTCCCATATCAAAACGGAATTACGTCACATAGTAAAACGGAATTACCCGAAGCAGGCAAGACTAGATGTGGTTTTTTTTTTCTGCAGCGATCGTTTTTGGTGAGTATCGAATTTGCTGCTAACACTATTTACCCAGCATTATATTACAATGAATAAACACGCACTACCTCTGCACCAAAGCTTTTGCCACGCATTGTCGCAAGAACTCCAAGACATACCCGAGAAAGTCGATGGAATTCGTTCCGACAACATAATCCAGCCATCGAAGAGCTCCTGTAGACAGCACCAGTCGTTCTGGTGAAGACCAAAAATTGCACTCTTCCTTTCGTCGTCGAATACTGCCGCTTAACAGCATAACGAAGAAGGATGTTTAACCTCTTCCTCGTATCAACGGCACATGACCGGCTTTGTAATTTAAGGCACTTCTCATCGCTGGTTTCTCGAGCAGCTGCTGGCAAATTGAGGCTGACGAAAGATTTCAAAGAAGCACCGCTTCCATCACACTAAGCAGCCTCTTCGAATTAAAGGTAGTGCAATTCGGCCTCTCCACCGCACCAGCGAGGCTTCAGCGAATAATGGGTACCGTACCAGCAGGCGTGAAGTGGCGCGATATGTCTACTATACTTACAAAATGTTTCCAATTCGACATTTGAAGACCACCGATTAATACTTCGCACAGTGTCTATGCAATCAAGTCGCCAGGTCTTACGCTCAAACCAGAAAAAAAGGTCACTTCGCGTACGAAGTCAAAGATGTAAGGAAGGAGTTCAAGGAAAGCAGGAGTTTTGGAAGCAAGAAAGGACCTCACCTAAACCCTCAGAAACGAATAGCTATCGCATAATTTCCACGACCTACGAACAAAAAGGTGTGCGCAGATTTATTGGGCTGGCGCTTACTGCCGGCGACTTGTCATGAACTTTTCGCGCATAGCCGAACCGTTGACCCAAATAAAAAAACTGACGTGCATTTTAAATGCGGAGTGCCGCGAGCAGAAGCCTTCAACGAATTTGAGTGCCACCTACAATCCCATCCTGTGCAAGGCTAATTTGATGAAAACACCGAGACTGAAATTGGCACCTACGCAATGTCACTAAGATGGAAAACGAAGAAATAGAGATGCTTGAGGGAGACAAAAAAGCATGATAGGGTGGACGCGTACAAATTGAACCTTGATGAAGAGGAAGAAGAAATATTAGGTGGTGTGCATATGGTGATTGATGTAGGATATAGAACATGATGAGGATTGAAAAGATGACGTGCGTCAACGCCGAGGTTAGAAAAGCAAGCAGGATTCCGCAACAGGGGGTGGATATAGGAAACCGAAAGCTCATTAAGGTCTGCGATGCCTCGGCTGGGAGAGAGCAATGCCGGATCTGCACCGATGGTCTCATATTCTATGACACTGCAGCTGTACACAGCATTCTGTTACTGAGCCTGTCGGGTGTTCCGGCGACCAACGGGGAAGACTTTCAACCTGGATTGTCCCGGTAATCCACCTGAACTTCAGTGTCACTTCGACGTTGCGTCAGCCAGAGCTCTACCGGAAAGTCGTCCGACACCACAAGTGGCGATAGCCTTGCAATTGTAGAACACCGCCTCAATGCCAACGCCATGGCCTCGAACTACGCACCCAGGCGCCGGTACCGAGCTGTGAGCGTGAACGCCGAACGCTTTTAGCCAAGAAATGGCACAGTGTTGCTTATATAATTGCTTCTCTTTTGCTGTCAGCGTTTGTGAATTAGGTTTTTTGAGTAGTTCACTGTGCGGGTTAGGGTGTATGAAATGAGCATGCTTGTGAGTACAGCTAATGTCTGGTTTATCGTTTCGGTCAGCGAGCTATTCTGAGACCCGTTACACAGCGGAGTGAGCCAAGGTGCCGTTCTCATTCAGAATAGTGGCGGAGAAAAGAAAATTTTCGTGAACGCTAGCAGGTCCCGCTCAAAAGCAGAAGCCTATTCGCGATTATCTGGACACTTGAAGCTCTGCCCGTGCCTTTATGGTCGACCGTTCAACGTGGTAAGCGATCACCACGCACTCGGCTGGCTGGAAATTTTGAAATGCCCTCCTGCCGTCTTGCGCGACGGAGCCTGCGTCTTTTATAATTTGAAATGTCTGTACTCTACAGGTCCGGCGGAAATATTCCCATGCAGACAGCTTATCCAGAGCACCAGTCGACGCTCTCCTGAACAAAGACGACAAAGACGCGTTATTGGGACCGAAAAGTTACAGCAGTTTTGCCGAATAGCAGCGAAAGACCTACCTGACTACCTTTTAGTCAAGATCGCGTCGCCTACTGCTGTATTCAGGCGTCATTTTTCATCGTTTAAAGCAAAGACGTCATCGTGAAAAATTTCGCACAAAATGGGATCGTGCAGCTTCTTGCACGATGCGAGAAGGCCTCGGCAAGAATTCTGAAGGCGTTGTACAATGGAGCCGACAGCACATCATGTTGGGTTAGCGCACAGGTTGTAAAGAATCCAGGATAACTACTAATAGACGCGATTTCCTGTCGACGTTGCGCTATTTCAGAAAACATGCCTTGCTTATCTGCTACACAAGATGCCATGAATCAGACCTGACGCCCTACTAAACCCCATACCACCCTCCATTAGCCATTTCAGAAAACTGGGATTGGTCTCCTCAGCACTTTTCCAATCTTGTTTGCGGGTAACAAGTGGATCATTATGGCCATTGACTAGCTTAATGACTATGCCGACGCGAAAGCCCTGTTTCATAGTACAGAGGCCGATGTCGCCAAGGGCCTCGTCGAACGCATTCTGCCCTGCCGCGGCGCCCCCAAAGTGCTCATTACTGACAGGAGAACTTGATTTACAGCGGATCGCAAGGAAGCCATCTTAACGCCGTTTTACAAGCCAATAATGAACATAGGCGCGACATCCTTAGAACTATAGACTTGCGGAAAGCCTCAAAAAAGCGATTGCGGACATGTTTGCAATCATCTGTGTCGACGCCGAACATAAGCCCAAGTCTTCCACCCTACCGTACGTGATCATCGCATATTACATGGTTGTCCAAGAGACAACAACAGAGACCCATTTCAAACTTGTGTACAGCAGTGCGCCGGCAACAACACACGACGCGAAGATGCTGAACGTGACACAAGAACACAACGTCGACTTCGTCACCTAGCTGCAGCGTGCGAAAGAACACTGCAGCCGTGCCCGGTTGCGCATTAAAGGACAGAAACGCAACTAAGCTCTGTAATGCTAGTTAAGACGACGCAACGCAGAGTACAAGCCAGGCTACCTTGTGTGGGTTTGGACGCCGATACGTCGGTGCGGATTGAGTTAAAAAGTTTTACGGCGGTACTTCGACTCATACTTGATTGCGAAGTTAGTCCCGACGGTGCGACCACGTCCCAGCGGCGCGAGGTGTTACCAGAAATCTTGCATGTTTGCATCTGAAAGCGTATGAAGCGCAATAAAACCGTAGATATTTGGATTTGTGATGTTTTTATGTATATTTCTGTGTTTATTTTCGAAACATCTGGGCGATGCCTATTTAAGGGCGGAATAATTGTTTGAACCCTAAAAGCCTTTTTTTGCTTATCAACTTGCTCCGGCATGCGGTCTCCTCACTGTGATTGTGGTACATGTACCAATTTGGTGCTCTTTGGTTGTTCATGCTCAGTATCGTGAAACGCAAACTTGAAGGTTTCTTTGTACCGAGGGGTGAGCCCAGGTTAGTCTGAAAAGATTGCAGGGAAGCCCAACTCTTTCCGTAATATAGGGGAGTTTTCAGTATCTTTTTGGTGGTTCAGATAGAAGTTTCTGCGGCCACTTTAAATGCGCACTGCCGATTGCAACGGGCATTCATAAATCGACGACTGGCTACAATGCTTGCTGCTATCGGCACCCCCTACTCGCTTACTGCGCTATTATTCGCTCTTGCCGGTGCAAGTCAGTCCAACAATAATTGATTGTTAGTTCCACACTTGTCTGCTAGTTGCTGTCTGTGGCATTGTGAGCACCACTTGACAATACTCGTATACTGCTGATGTTCAAGAAGAGCAAGGTAGACTGTATATGCTTTCATGCTCATGAATGGACTGCCGTTGCCCCTAATTCCACCTTAACAACAATCTGCAAAATAAATCTTGAGGACTAAAGGCAACAATCTGTACACCTCTCAGAACGAGACCTGTTAAGCAATTTTGTTTCGAACCGCAAACATCTGGACGGCCAAAGTTCTTAACCGGACATGGGCTGTCAGTTTGAACTCTATACAGGGTAGTCGGTCCTCATAGGACACTAAACCGGACCATTATATTTTTTTTTATGTTTTGTACACTACAAGTGGCACTAATATCACAGTGACACCAGACTCGCATTTTATTTACATGAATATACAGAATAAAAAATTTCTTGAAATTGTCATAATACTTGGTATCAAAGATTGCTTTTCTATGACATTGGGTAGCAGGGGAGTTCGGAACACCTTTTGAGACGCTGCGTCATCATTCTCAAAACCGCAGTATCGCTACCTCAGCGATGAATAGGAAGGAACGTCGCTAGCTGTAGCGATAATGACATTTAGGGACACAAGATGGCAACGCGAAATGAGGTTATATTAAGGTTACCGTTACGTGATTGCCAATATGTAATATTACCTGGAAGCAATTGTTTGTTACGAGTTGACTCACAAATAACAAAAAAACAGACGACAAAATTAGAGGCTTAAATTATGCACGAGCGCTGAATAAATCTATACGATTGTCAAAAAACATCAAGTTTTTTGACAATCGTTCTCAGGGGAACTTGCATGGCGGACGGTAAAGCAGCTTTGTTCTCTCGTCCACTCTGTAATCATCTCAACTACGCCGGCTACAAACGTAGTAAATTTGTAAGTGCAATATTCGCAATTGTTTACATATATAGTATGCACTCATCGAGGCATGTGCATGCTTACGCGTCGCGAATCTGCGAAATTGAGGGCGCGCTTTATACTCATCACTTTTGTCGCTTAGAGAAAACAAACTTATATTGATTAGTAAGACAGAGCAGTTTTAT
Source organism: Amblyomma maculatum (assembly GCF_055883805.1). Taxonomy (NCBI): domain Eukaryota; kingdom Metazoa; phylum Arthropoda; class Arachnida; order Ixodida; family Ixodidae; genus Amblyomma; species Amblyomma maculatum. Next base: position 229,841 of record NW_028146793.1, read on the forward strand.
ATATAATATGCTTCTTTAGTTGAAGTGTACTCGATTTACTGCAAAATCAGAAAACTGTATACTGAGACGAGATAACATCTATAATAAAGAGAAAAGTGATAATGACATAACGTAGTAAAACTATACCCCAGAGTTACTGTTGCTAACGGCTGTCTCATCGGAAGCCTACGTGGGACTGATATTGTAAGTTTTGAAAAGGTCCTGCCACGGTCCGCTTAAAAGGAGCAGGGGTATTTTTAAATAGAAATTTCTTCTAATCGTTTCACAATATCTTGTCTTGACACTGCTTCCTTCTTTTATGACAAAATGCGGGTTACATGACCTTTTGATTTTCTAATTTACGGTAATGACCATGCCAGCACATATCACATCTAACATTCGATTATTTGCCGATGAGTGCGATATAAATCGACCCATCACTAAAAGCAGCGATACCGTTATATTCCAGGCGGACTTCAGCTACACTGAATGATGATGTAAAAAATGGCTGATGAATCGGAATGTTACTAAACATTTCTAATTACATTTCACCGCACATGTTGTATCACTGGAGAAGATACTATATATATTGTAAGGAAGAAGATGATACAGCGGCGTCACTAACGATGATGAAGACGCCGATCGGCTGGCGCGCGCACTGAGAGCTCGGACTATCTTGTGCAGACGAGATTGTGCATCGCTTTACAATTGTCGTGTGTCACCGGTAGCCGTCTCCAGTCCTTCGAATAACCCCCAATAAACCCCTCTTCATTTGGTGGAACGTGCCGAGGTACGACCCTTAAACGATCACCGTGGAGCTCCGCAGACGAACGATACCTATGGTGACAAACGAGGTAGGCCAACAGCCAGTGGCAGCCCCTTCGCAGTCCATCTCATGCTCCGGTACCATTCGGCAGCGAGATCCCGCAGTTTTCAGCGGGCAGGGCGACCAGGACGTTGAAGATTGGTTGGCCTCCTACAAGCGGGTGAGTCGTCATAACAACTGGGATGACCACATGAATATCAACAACGTCATCTTCTACCTGAGTGACGTTACTAACCTCTGGTATCGAAATCATGAGGCCGACATGCTAACTTGGGCCGACTTCAAGGCAAAGCTCAAGGACATTTTCGGTCGTCCCACAGTTCGAAAACTACGCGCTGAAGAAGCCCTGCGCTTACGCGTTCAGCATGAAGGGGAAAGCTTCACAAGCTACATTGAAGACGTCGTTAATTTATGCAAGCGTGTCGACCCGTCTATGGATGACGCTGCCAAGATAAAATACATAATGAAGGGCATTGATGCCAATCCATTTCACATGCTGCGGGCAAAGAGCCCAACCACGGTGGCATCAGTATACAACCTTTGCCAAAGTTTCGACGAAATGCTCAATCAACACCTCTGCACTCGTCGCTCTCCCGCACCTTCTGCGTCCGTATCTGTCTCCAGTGGTACTGGTGAAAAAGAAGGATGGCTCCATAAGATTTTGCGTTGACTACCGCAGTCTTAACTAAATTACACGTAAAGACGTATACCCATTACCCCGCATTGATGACGCCATCAATTGTTTACAAGGAGCCGAGTTCTTTTCGTCCCTGGACCTGCGCTCTGATTATTGGCAAGTTCCTATGGCTGAGTCTGACCGCCCCAAGACAGCCTTTGTTACCCCTGATGGACTATATGAGTTCACTGTGATGCCGTTTGGTCTTTGCAACGCTCCTGCTGCGTTTGAGCGAATGATGGACAACATCTTACGCGGCCTCAAGTGGAACATTTGCCTTTGTTATTTGGATGATATCGTCGTTTTCTCTCCTGATTTTCCGACGCACCTCGTTCGCTTGCACCAAATCCTGAGCTGTCTCACTGGCGCCGGTCTTCAACTTAATCTGAAGAAGTGTCGTTTTGGCGCCCTTAAGCTGACAATACTGGGTTATGTTGTGTCCAAAGATGGTGTCCTGCCCGATCCGGACAATCTACGTGCGGTCACTGAATTTCCGAAGCCGACTTTTGTTAAAGAGCTCCCAGACGCACACAATTACATGGACACCTGGACGCGAAGGCCTAGAAGGAAATGAGGTAGGGAATGATCTAGCCCGAGCTCTCACAAACCGGGCGGATCCCCATCCCTACCCCACCCCTCTCCTAGGACCCTACGGCGACAGGCTGGAACACCTACGGTTAGAAAAAAAATTTTCTCACCAACACACAAACAACTTCCTTCCTCGGACGCTATAGACTGGAGAAAAATACAAACACATTCCCTAATCTTCACATTTTAAATAAGATAAGCCCAACAAAATACACGAGTTACTGTCCTTGGTGCGGTGCAAGCCCCACACTCTATCACATCTCTTGGGAATGCCAGGGCAAACCTGACCCAACGTTACTAGCGCCATGCCCGACACACGAGCAGTGGGAGGCGGCCCTGACCAGCGACAACCTGGACCAGCAAGCCTGGATTATCCAGCTAGTCCGCAAGTCAGCTGCTGCCAGCGGAGCCCTGGACTAGGGGCACCGATCACCCAGCTCCTGTGAATTATTATGCTCATTATTATGCACATTAGTTTTCTCTCTCTCTGTCCGAAATTGTACTACCATCATTGCACCGCTTACAAAGTTGCTAAATGGTCCCGCCGACCTGTCTACATGGACCCCACTCTGCGATAATGCTTTCACTACGCTCCGACGTCTACTAACTTCGCCGCCCATTCTCCGCCTTTACGACCCATCCGCTCCTACAGAGGTGCACACTGACGCCAGCGGCATCGGTCTCGGTGCTGTCCTCGCTCAACGCAAACCCGGCTTTTCTCAATATTTAGTTGCTTACGCTAGCCGAGCGCTAACAAAAGCGGAATCAAACTACACCGTCAGGGAAAAGGAGTGTCTTGCAATCATGTGTGCCTTAACAAAGTTTCGCCCCTACTTATATGGCCGCCGCTTAAACGTTATCACCGACCACCATGCCCTCTGCTGGTTGGCCTCTCTGAAAGACCCTTCAGGACGCCTCGGCCACAGGGCTCTTCGCCTTCAAGATTCTGATTTTGACGTGATATATCGATCGGGACGCATACACTCCAACGCTGACGCCTTGTCGCGCTCCCCGCTGCCTTCTCCGGCACCCTCGGACTCGATATCCGAACCCTCCGTTGCAGCCCTTACTTCCGATGATCTTCCTTTTGAACAACGCCGGGATCCTGGATATCTTTACTCCTAGACGTCCTTACCGCGTCCTCAATATCTTCATTCCCGCGAGCCCTTCGCCGCCAAGCTTCCCATTTTATGATCCGGGGTGGTCTGCTGTATCGCAAAAGCTATCGCCCGGTGGTCGCAAATGGCTCTTGGTCATTCCTCGCCATCTTCGCACAGAAATTTATGCCCATCACCATGCCGACCCGCAAAGCGCACATGCTGGCTTGTTGAAGACATACGAGCGTCTCCGCCAGCGGTACTACTGGCGGGGGATGTTCACCTTTGTCCGCCGCTGTATTCGCTCCTGTACTGCTTGTCAGCAGCGGAAGTCTACTCCGCGCCCCTCCGCCGGCCCATTACAGCCATTGCCTTGTCCTGCGCGACCCTTCGATCGTGTCGGAATCGACCTATATGGTCCTCTTCTATCTTCGACATCAGGCAACCGCTGGATAATAGTCGCCGTGGATCACCTCACTCGCTACGCGGAGACTGCAGCCCTGCCTACGGCTAGTACTCGTGACGTCGCCTCTTTTATCATACGTCAGTTCGTTCTACGTCACGGGGCTCATCGCGAACTTCTCAGTGACCGCGGCCGCGTCTTCCTATCACACGTGGGCCACGAGCTGTTGGAAGCTTGCAAAATAATACATCGAACCATCACAGCTTACAATCCTCAAACCAATGGCCTCACAGAAAGGTTTAACCGAACTCTTGGTGACATGCTGGCCATGTACGTTTCTTCTGACGCGTCTAATTGAGATCAGGTGCTTCCTTGCGTCACCTCTGCCTATAACACAGCGTCTCAGGCAACGACTGGATTTTCTCCATTCTTTCTCCTCTACGGTCGTGAGCCTTCATGTCTACTGGACATCGTACTTCCTTACCACCCCGAGAGTTCAGAGTACACTTCTCTTTCTGCTGTGGCCCGTAATGCTGAGCAGTGCCGTCAGCTGGCTCGTTCATTCACGTCGGACATTCAAGATCTTCGCCGAAATGAGAGCGATCGCGGCAAGCCTCCTGCTGACTTTCATATCAACACCCTCGTTTGGCTCTGCGTTCCGACTGATTCCAAATTCTCTGCGAAGTATAATGGCCCTTATCGTGTATTAGAGCGTACATCACCAGTTAACTACGTCGTGGAGCCGGCAACGACTTTTTCGCACCACCGTCGCTGCGGCCAAGAAGTTGTTCACATCAGTCGACTTAAGCCATACTACGATCCCCTTGTCATACCCTCGCCTTAAGTCGCCAGGATGGCTCCCTCTTTCCGCCGGGACAATTGTAAGGAAGATGATACAGCGCCGACACTAACGATGATGACGACGCCGATCGAGTGGCGCGCGCACTGAGAGCTTGGACTATCTTGTTCGGACTAGATTGTGCTTCGGTTTACGATTGTTTTGTGCCACCGGTAGCCGTCTCCTGTCCTTCGAATAAACCCCTCTTCAATATATATATATATATATATATATATATATATATATATATATAGATATATATATATATATATATATATATATATATATATATATATATATATATATATATATAGAGAGAGAGAGAGAGAGAGAGAGAGAGAGAGAGGATCATTAGCACTTCATTTATTCTTTGTCGACGTTTAGACCGGGGTCCGGTGTTTTTCAAGACTGTGGTTACATTCTTTGTGTTTCAGTTTTAAAGGTTTGAAAGTTGTACAGATGCAGGAAAGAAGGACCACTAAAAAAAAGAAGAGGAGAAGAAAAACGGCCATGGGGGATCTGTTGAATGCTAGGAAAGAGAGGACCAAACATGAGTACGGGCGGGCGGCCAAACCAAGAAAATGCGGGAAGCGCGAAGATTCTGAAGGCCCGGAACGAGGGTACAAGCAGATTAGGAAAAAAAGGGAGATGGCAGGGGAGAAGAAAAGCAAGAGGGGGGAGGGGGATGGTGGAATGGGGAGAAATTGAACAGAACCCTTTCGATATGGTCTCAGACGACGGCGCCGGCTGTGTCTCTTCGTGAAGGCAGTTAACTAAATGCAGGTGCACAGAGCTACGGTTATCTTCACAGTGAATCTGTTACTTGGAGTGCTTCGATAGGTTAGTGACCCCGAAAGGCCAAAGGGATTCCCGGATGATCATTTATGCCGCAATCCACTGCATTAAATTTATGAATAAAATACGACTCACGTTGCTCACGCTCATGATTGGTTCTAAAGTTGCTTTGTAGTAGAGTAACTTTTAGTTTATTGAATTCATGACTTGTTTGATTAGTGTGCATGGATAGGGGAAGGTTAGGTAGTGACTTGGCGTGTGCGCGGTGGTTATTGAATCTTATTCCGAAGGGAGTGTGGGTTTGACCTATGTACAAGGTAGGCAACCTGCGGGAGGTAGTTTGTTTACTTTTGTGTGAACTACGTAATTTTGTATATTTTTTGGCCGTCTGTAGGTTACGCGCGGAGGATTTGGGAAAATTTTGGAGAGTCGGTCACTCTGCTCAATAATATTAAAATGCTTCTTCAAACTTTTATTGATGTTAGGGGCGTTATTTGTGAAAGCTACAATCAGGTTTGAGAGTTGAGGATTTAGAGGTGCAGTTTGGTGTTTCCTGACAATATTCTCGCGACTTAGTTTAGTAACCTTATTAATAGCGTCGTTAATGATGGAAGCCGGATAGTGTTAGTTCTTAAGGACCGTCCGCAGACGTTTGGCGTTTTCAGCAAAGTCCTCAGCGCGTGAGCATATGCGCTTAAATCTAAGGGCTTCGGAGTAGGGGATAGATGTTTTGCAGTGTCGTGGATGGCAGCTCCTAAAATGAAGGTATTGTCTGACAGTGGGTTTTTTCTAGACGCTAGTGAGTAGTGCGCCCCCTTCTACTTGGATCGATCGTGAGGTCCAAAAAGTTGTTTTGGTGCACGGAGTAGGTGCGTGTAAAAGATACAGTTGGATGGGCGGTGTTGAATACTGCGATAAACTGGTTTAGGCTGTTTTCTGTGTCTGTCCATATCATGAATATGTCGTCAAGGAATCGCTTGTAAAAGGCCGGTCTAAACGGATTTCAGGAAAGGGAATTTGACTCGATATGATGCATAATTATATTGGCGTAATTTGGTGCCATTTTAGTTCCCATGGCCGTGCCGCTCATTTGAAGGTAATAGTTATTAATAAATTCGTATGAGTTTAGTTCTAATACTTACTTGCTGAGTGTCATGATTGCCCTCGGGCTTGGGGATACTTTGCTGCTGTATTTTTCGTAGGCTGTAACTAGGGCCTGCATGCCATCATTGTGTGGAATATTAGTGTAGAGGGAAACCACATCTAGGGTTACAAGTAGCACGCCTTATGGAACTTTTACTTTGGTTAACTCTTCCAGAAAGTGGCTAGTATCGCGTATGTTGGACGGGTGAGTGAGGGGTATGTGTTTGATTAGTGAGTCCATGTAAGCGGAGATGGGTTCCGTGAGTGTGCCGATGCCGGAAATTATTGATCTACCTAGGTAGTTTTCTTTATGAACTTTTGGGAGCATGTAGAACCGGCCTGGAGACGGGTTGGTTACTGTGAGTGCCTTGTTTATTCGAGGTGTTATTTCTCCTTCCTAGGTTAGTTCGTTCAGAGAGGTCGTTATAGTATTTTGATGTTCGGGAGTGGGGTCTGCAAGGAGGGATTTGTAAAATTGGGTATTATTAAGTTGGCGGTTTCCTTCCTGTACGTATTTTTCTGCATCTAAAATTACTATGCCCCCTCCTTTGTCTGCGGGCTTGATAGTGACATCACTTCGTTTTTTAAGGCATCTAAAACATCACGTTCGCTTTTTGAGAGGTTTGCTCATCCGGCGGGTTGTTTTGCGAAAGCGTGAATTATATCTTGTTCTACAGCCTTTATATATATGTCAAGATGTTTGTCTCTTCCGGGTGAGGGTGTCTGTTGTTCTTGAGCTGGTGGAAGCGAGTTAGCGGGTCTTGGTTTATCAAATAAATATTCTTGTAATCGGAGTTTACGAAAGAGAAGTTATCGAGGTACTTTAGTAGTTCGTATTCATTGTGGCGGCCTCTGCTTTGGCAAAATTTTAGACCTCGGGATAGAACCGATACCTCGTCCCTGGTCAGTGATGTTTTAGAGAGGTTAATTATGTTATCTTTTCGATTAGCGGTGCTTAATTCTTGATTATGGGAGGTAAGGTGAGTGTTGGAGCGCTCGTTGGTGTCCCCGACTGTGACTTTTTGGTTCTTGGACTTTGGTGTGGCAGAGTGGTATATTGCCTAGGGGGGGGGGGGGGGGGGGGGGGATTTTATCTCGTTAAAATTTATGAAATTTAATGGCCCAGATCAGGGCTAATTTTTTAGATTCGAAGATTTTGTGTTCCTCGGACTCAGACGCGGAAAGAGTTATACCCTCACGCGCACACTTCTCCTCGTGTTTCAGCGATGCCAGCATGTCTTCACAGTGTCTAATAGTTATTTGGAGCAGTTTTAACGACGAGCTATGCAGCTCTGCGTTCCATGCTTGTCTATGCGTATTCAACAGATCAAGCATGGAAGGGGTATGAAATATGGAGAGTCCCTTAGGGACAACATTTGCTTCGAGATAAATTTTGAGTGACTTTTTGTGGAGCTCATATCTAATTCGTTTATCAATTATTTTTCATAGAGCTAAAAATTTTTTGTGAGAGTATGTGGCCTCTGCTGAAGGGGAGGTAGAAGGTGGGGACTTCTGGCCGGCCCGTCAATCCTGTTTGACCCTCTGGGCTGAGCCACAGCGTCGTCTGAGATCATACCTGGGTGTCGGTGTTGTGCAGGCGATGGTGGGGGTCTATTAAAGTTCTTTAAAGCTTTGAGTCTATTAAGCTTCTATTAAAGTGCAAGAGAGAGCGATAATAAGGCCCTTGCGTCCAAGCAATATACGAAGATGAGTTGTTACTGCGGTCAGATGCCCAATTCTTGTCGGCTTCAGGGCAGGGCTGGTTGGTTCGTTGCACAACTTTTATTTCCATCGAAAATGGGCGTCCTCTTCCCCGTCCCCGGCACGCGTGCCGGGGAAGAAGGGGAGTCGCACGCCCGCGGGCAAATCTACAAGTGGTGAACATCTGCCTCATGATTTTGTGACTTGCAGACAGGACATCCTGGACGTTGATATAAATATCAATATTGAGGCCATGTTCGTGTTACAGCAGGTGTAAGGGCAACCCCGACCCGGATCCTTATTAGCACAACCTCCTCTGCAAGGGGAAGACAGCTGGGGAGGGTTACCGGACACGGTGGGACAAGAGCACGTAAGTGTGCATCGCCGGAGGTGCTCTTTTCTTGTGAGAAGCAAAGTGGCATCATATATAGTGAGAAAGCGTGTCATTTATGACGGTAGAGTAGCCTGGCGGCTTTCCGAATCTGCAGAGGTTTGCCTGGCGGCTTTCCGAACCTGTTGAGGTCACGTGGGACCCACTCAATTTTAATGCTTTGCGAGATGCGAGTCGCCAGAGGATGTATATTCTCGCAGGTTTTTGGGCTGCGATTGACGCTTTGGAGCAGACGTATAGCTTGTTGGGCGTCAGTGCTAAGGACAATTTTGGCTGTAGGTAGTACGATTGCGACGGATAGAGAGCGAAGCGCGTCTTGGACGGCAACCAGCTCAGCACAGAAAGAATGAGGTTCTGCAAATTGGATATCTAGATGTGCTATTAAGAGCCGGCTTATAAGGACAATGAATTGGAGTGGTCGTTTCACATCCGTCAATGCTGGCATCTGCATATACAATTACTGAGCCTTAGGGCAGCTTGTTGCCTCGGTCTGCGATCCTTTCACGAAGGGATGATGCTGCATAAGATGTGGTCGGTCTACGAATTTTCATTGTTCGTTGCTTTTTTGTAATCAGCGCGATGGTATTTCTATATTGAAACGTTATATAAATAAATCGTTCAGATGTTTCATAGATAGCTAGCTGAGAACACAGTGTCGAATTATTGTGGCTCTACCATAAGCCATTTTCGAAATAAAGCACTACAACACAGATAAAATTTTGTTTATGGGGTCGATTTTAAGAAACTCTATAAAAACATCTAGCTACTCATAAAAGCGAAAATTAACCGACAGAGATATAACCGTTCATATATTAAGTATGACAATCTTCAGCTATCTAACGTTAGCATATTTTGTGCAATTCATAATGAAACTTGGCACAAAGAGCAGAGAAGGTAAGCGAGGCACTACACCCTTTCGTCGTTGGTAAATCCCTGTGCCCCTAAAAATGTTTTGGCAGCGCAAATCAATTTCAGCTCTCTACTTTGCAGCCATGAGGCAACAACGTATAAAATCTTGAAAAATATAAAAGGTCGACCGACCAACCTTTGTTCGACCTAAGTAGGAACATCCTTTTGTATTTATGTTGTATGTATATATCCTGAGGGGTGTTCATTAGCGACAAAATACACCTTAGCAGCGTAGCGTCAGTGTAGCGTCATTTTTTACCGCGACTGTCACTTGGAACATGAACAAATGGTGAGGATGCGAGCTCAGCAGTAGAGGTTGAAACCTACAATTGTCATTATATCTTCATCATAAATCACATTTCCTTCACATTTGTTTTGCAGAATAGCTTAACGAGGGCCTCAACACTGGCATCCACGATGTCGTAGGAAGTGTGAGAGAGAGAGCTATCACGAAGCCTACAACCTCCTCGGTTTTATGTTTCACGTCACACTAGCATTAGCAGCAGACGTTCTAGTCGCGTAACTACCTTAGAAGTTTTACTGGTTAGCATTTATTTGATAGATCTGCCTAAGGAAGTCGAACATTTTACAACTGTGAACCTAATCCATGTTTAATAGCCACGGACGTAAAATTAGCTGCTCATGGTACGGATCAAACTGTCGGCTTGGAGTTGTTTTGTCCAATTTGTAATCAATTATAACTACGACTACATTTTTATTTCACAATAGTCAACAGCAATAACACCCTATGGTTTCCATGGTGCCAGTGACTGCTGGCTTCCATTATGTGAGAGCTTGTCCATCATTTTCTTTTTATTTTTCAGCCAATTATAGAGCTCTTAGTTTTAAACTCAGCATTCAGAAATGTAATATTCCTAAAAATCACTTTTGCTCTGTTTAGCGGCAAAGGTCTTGCACCTCGACGCTACTGCCATGCTCCAGATGCCTTTCTCCTCCTGCTGCCACTATAATATTTTACCTCTGCGTTCGTAGTGTGCATATTGTTATTGACTCTATGCGTCAAGACCAAGAATATACCCTCATTCGCGCGACCACGGACACAAACTTCGATGATGCTTTGTGATCACCAGTCCTGAACAACACAACACGCCACACTTTCGATCGATTCGCCCAATTCCATGCTTAGTCACATGCCTCCTCTTCAACGTCGCAGCTTTTAGTCTCCGCCACGCCGACCCCTTTGTTCAAATGTCTTAAGTTTTATTTACTGTGGCTGATGACGGTAATTTTGTTGATTGGAGTCTTTCCCAATGCATCGTCCTATAATTTTCTTAGAAACCTTTTAGAGTTTGTGAAATGATGAGCCAAAATTTCGTTGTATTCTTGGTGAACTTCTCATTAAAATACTAATTTCGAGAAAAGGAACCGAAATGCGAGGTTTGCTCTGGAGGGCAGAAATGTGAACTTTTTCCTGTTTGGCGTCAGGTGCCATCACTGGCGAGAGATTTTGGCTCGATATTTTATATTACGGCCTTCTATCCGCGATGCCAGTTTAGCCATTGACTCCTGAATGCGGGTAACGCTTTTTTTATTCGCTGCAGCTTGCCTGCTATACTAGTGGGCGATTCTGCCGTACTATGGTGATGGCTAAAGGTCTGGGATGAAACTGTGCTCAGATAATTTCAGGCAGCTCTGTTCGTTTCTGTTTGCTGGTGCAATAATTGAGCAGAGTAGAACGAAACTTGCTGAATATGCATGTCTCACACAAATATGCGAAGTAAAATGTCCTCGCACAAGTGGTCATGTTGCAGGATTCCACGGTAGCGAGCACAAGGCGACCGTGAAGCCCTCAACTAAATCATCGATTTTCATGTCTGGCTTGAACTTCGCTTCATTTTATAGATATGACACTCTTACTAAATGTTAATTCTGGCCTGCAAGTAGAACCGCCCAATGCTCCGCCAATGTCGAACGCACGTATAACAAATTGATTCAATCTGTAGAGCGCCATGTTTTACAAAACGTTGTCACAAAGTATGCATTCTTACTGAACGCCTCCTTTTTCATCTTTGCTTAGCCGGGAAATGCCTATTCTCAACACCTTTTTGTCGCATAAAACACTACGTTAGGGCCGCCTTCATACCGATCATTCTTAAAAAAGTTTTATCGCATGCCCTTGGCTACGAACAGGGTAATCAACGACCAAGAACTCGATATGCTCCATATAGGCGGCATCCCCGACTTATTCGCTCACTGGCCTTCCAAACGTTTACCTCATTTAGATTGTGTGTGTACTAACGGGTAATAAATGGTGGCTGCAAGGAGGGCGTCACTGTTTTTAAAAATATCCGTGCATTCTTTCACCTCGGCCTCTTACATCGCACCAGTTTAGGTAGTGTGGTCGGCCGCAAACGTCCAATGATATACCGGACCATATGAGGCAACGTTTGTTATCCCGAATAACTGCCCCGCTTATTGTCATACAATTCAAATTATGGAATGCTGATAACATATTATAGTTGTAGGCGTACATGGTCATGCATGGGCTTATTAGAGAGGTACGCATCTGCTACATCGATAGTGTATTCATTTACGGCACAACCATTCAAATACATAACCGGTTACAGAGTGTTGGCCTGGCTTTCGCTGCCCAGGCTGGGCGTGTCTTGAAATTATATATGAGTGCAACTTTGTCATGGGCAAATTTTTCTGTTATCTCTGTCGGACAACGTGAGTACGTTTCTGATCCATGGAAGAAACATTACCTACGTGCCTAACCAAAATCACCCACTATGGAGTTCCTGGCAGTGGTTTTCACTTATGCCCCTATTGCTGCTGCTGCGCGTACCGTAATTACTCAGGCACCACCATCCATTCTCTTACATCCCTCCTCTATAAAGGTGCCCCTATATATACTACACATAGAGGACAATATATATGGCCGTCTTTGTATGAGTCTGCCTCCCAGAAAATAGAATATTTGTTCTCATATGTGCGTCTTATATGTAAATATGAACGAGCGGAGCCAGAAAGAATTCGGCACACTGTGCCACCGGCGTTGGTAACGACGCAGTTTTCATCCAGCTTTGCAAGACCACCCACTAGGTTCTGCATAAAGAAATTGCTGTCTGACGAAACCGAAGGGATAATAACACTATGTCGGAGGCAGGTGCCTCGCAACCGCCTTCCAAATATTGACAATTGCCTCTTTTGTGCCTTGCTGGGCTTGCTAGGCCAAATGCGTCTGAACCACGTGCTAATTTTGGCTCTCGCATGTAGGTGTGGAATTTTGCAGTATTTTAAACCAACTATCGCCATCATGCTAAAGCGGACTTTTTGTTATCCTTCCGATATCTATCTGTTACAATGCCGGAGTTTTCCATTTCATGAAACGTTGTAAATAGGAGGACAATAGCCCCGCTTTTTAACTGCTCGATCTAACAAGCACTTTGCACAAACTCGGTCATTAAACATAAGAGAGGGATTGTTACAAGAAAAAATATTTATCTGTGCCGGCAGTCTTCCTGCGGCCCTCCTCTTGAGTGTTAGTGGCGCTGTTTACACAATACATGGTTATCTGCCGCGTGATAATCGAGGTATTTCCTGTAAAATGCACCATAGACAACACTTTTGCTGGCGCGCACAGCTCAGCTATATATTTCAAGCTGTGCTAAAACTTCAAACATTTTAAACCTCCTCAATGTGACTTCTTGCAGCAAACTGGAGCGCCTGATTTGCTGTTAGAAAAAAATATCCATAAGATTTATGGCCCGCTTCGTACTTTGGCCGCCAGTAAACACTCGGATGCAGTGTTAGTTGAACCTTTTTAATATGTCTGGCGAGGTAACAAAAAATTCTACGTGCTTATTTTACAGCAACAGAGACATTTGGTGAAGTTGGTGGCATACGTAACTTACAGGAGCGCAGAAACGCGAAACAGCATGTTTTACATATTGCTGAGCTCTTGTGGGCTATTTTTACTCCAGTCTGCCTCCATTCACCACGATTCTTCTTTAGTTGTCATCACTTCCTGTAGGCACCAATTCACCGATGACGTCATGATAGGGCTAGCACGCCTATTAAACAGCGGGTTTCGGCCCTGAAAACCATATCATCAAGAAGCACATCATCTGGACGAGCGCATGAACAACTTGAGGATTATATCGGCCTTGTAGGTTGCCGCTGGCTATAACAGTTTGGACGGTGCGGTGCTCGTCATCTACGAGTAGAACCCAACAACGGTTATATAATCGGATACACAATTTTGTTTCTTTGTCACGACCGTTGAACTACAAATTTATAAGGGTTCTCCTATTTATTCTAGATCCATATGCATCAGTGTTGGTGACTTTATGCCTTGCTGAAGTAGTGATACGAATCGCTCTCACAAGGAGGCTTAGCGCCTCCCTCCACACCGACGAGCTCATTACGATGGGTATGTTGCTGAAGAGGAAAATAAAAGAGCGCATAGGAATTCGGGACCAGACGGGGATAAACAGATGCTCTGACTAGCAAGCAGACAGGTTATTGTTAAAAATGAAAACACATTTGAAGGAAATGACAGTAGCAAAAGACAAAACGTAGGACTACACAACCCAATTGAAATAAAACAACGTAACTAAATAAGATGCGCTTGTTCCTTTGGGAAAAAGGTTACCGAGCGGATGAGGGTAAAGTTTTTCTCTAGCCGTTTTGTATGGCAAGGCTTAGAAATGAGCCTAGAAGTCTCGACTTTATATCAGGTGATGATCGCGGTCGATTTCAGACACGCTTCGCAATCTTTACACTCTGCGCAATGCATTGCAACGTAGTTTTTGCGTAACCTGTTTCTTATATAATTTGCAAGTCACGAAGTGGACCGGTATTGCTTCGCACCGCATTATCATTGTAAAAATCGTCAATGATGTCAAGATTTTGCAAGAAACGCCACCGCAGTGTCAAAAAAGTTCGTGTGTTTTTTCTGATAACCACGTTTCTTGCTTATATCCTCCTCCACATGCTCGCTATTAGGTTTGGGGTTTGCGTGGCTCAGCCCACAGCTGACGCCAGTTATTAGGTTTGGGTCGCTTGCGCCTGAGTATCGCACCGCTGCCACCAGTTATTACATGCGGCTCGCGGCCCCTCGGTAGCGTTGGCCTAGCGGCTCCGTGGCTCGGTGGATGGCATCAACGGTCCCAGCAAAGACGAGGCGTCTTCTAACGAAACAACCTTTACTACAACATCATGAAGAAACGGGCAGAGAAGCTGACCCGGAGAGAATACAGACATTCTTACACAGCTGGTGTCTAGCGTCGGGTCAACGGCGCGTCAAAGTAGTCTCTGTCGCAGGGGAGTCTGCCGCTGCTTTTTATAGGCTTGCCAGTTCACAGGGAAAGGGAAAGCCCTCACAGGAAAGGGAGAGCCCGACAAGTCTGGGCAAGACGGGATGACTCAATCGCAAGTGGTCCGACCACATCTCCTCCACCTCCTGCAGACGGGCGAGGGCGACGCACTCTCCCTCGAGCTCCAGGCTTGGTCGGCGTTTGCACACACACGCACGCACACACATTTGGCGCGTGGCAGGATCACGTCGAGACTTGCCCGCGGGAGGAAGCTTTGGGCGGCCGATGAACGGCGCCGAAATGGCCAATCCGCTCGCGGTTCTGCCTGTTGCTATGCGGTGGCCGCGTCAGCTGAAAAGAACAATATAAATTTTGCTCTGACCTTACCGTTTTTTCCTATTTGTAAAAAACTAGAATCTTGTTCGCAATTTTGTATGACTATCAACACAGTATTGAGATAAAAGCATCCTCACAAAAGGAGAGAAAATATTAAAGATGGCGAGAATCAAAGTTGAAAATTCTAGGTGCTTGCTTTAATCCTATCAGAACTGTAGCAAATGTTGGTCCGTGAGATATCTGTGTGTTTGTAAGGTTATTTACTGATTTGTAAAAATCTGATACGCCGTTTGGCTCAACACTGAAGAATAATTTCATGTGAACTTTATAAAGGTGATCTTTTTCTGACGCCACTACCACTTGTCTTTATTCAAGCCAGGGAATTCGACCCCTACTGCCACGCGTTCCCTCGGAAGGCCGTTCAAAAATGAACGCGTCATATATTAGGTAGCTTCGTGTATTTTTACTTAAGCGCTGATTCCGTTTTACATGATTGATTGGCGCGGAGTGCATATTTAAAAAAAAAGCCTATTCATGAGAATTTCTTTTATTTCAGCGTATTCTCAGAACTATACCACTTCATTAAATTTGCATTGTGTTGTGTTTTAGGATACAATGGCATAAGACATCGTAATTGGGTTGCCAAGTTAGCTTCTTTCATGCTGCATTCATAAGTGACACTGTGAGCGCTATTTTATTCCAATATTCACCTCTCTACTTTAGCAATTCTTTTTTGTTTTGAGGCTTGCACACCATTGCTATATCCACCAAGGCACCCTACATTATCTGAGGTTACCTGTCCGCTAACCATCAGAGTGGTGAAGTAATGTAATAATTCAGGTACGAAAAGCATGATGTCGAGCTGCTGCATTTAATGCATATGATGGACTTTCTCCGGAAGTTTCTGTTTCAGACGTTAACACTGCATCTTTTGTATTGTATTATTAAATTGCATTCCGCTTCAATGGCTTCATATTTAGAACGTTTCAGGTTTTTGCCCTCAGGAGTGAAGACTTCATTTACATAGTTTGGTCACAAAGAAAAATATCATGCCAGTTAGAGAATTCTATTGGCTGGAGAAACCACATAAACGATATTTTCTCTATAGGCAACGGGCAATCCTAGAAACTCCCGCGATCTCTAAACAAGCCTGCGTTGCCCTACGAGCAGTGGTGAGAGTAGTGCATGATCGCTCCAGCAGAGCAGGTTTAGGAGTTTGGGTAGCGTAGAGCGAAACCGAAGGCAACACAGGAACATTGTGCTACCAAATGGATCTTTATGCAGCGATTTACGCCTTCGGTGCTTTAATTATCAATTATTTTATTTTCTAGAGCCAATTAAAAGGTGTGGTGCACCTAGTTTAAGATGGACCTGTAGCTGAACAGAAGGCTTTGATGTCCGCCTGGCTCCTCTGGAAGCACAGCAAATCGCACACCTCCGAAGATCATTTCGCAAGTCCATTTCCTCGTAATGAACATCTGTATTAGTTACAGTTCTGGCTGCTTTTAGGGACGGTTTGTGCATGGCTAGTAGAGCTATAATCGCAAACGTTGCCAGTGGTCATCATAAGTGCGACGCGACAATACTTCGATGTCTGAAAAACGCCGTACTCCAACTCTATAGAGGACCGTCAATCGACATTTTAAATAGTTATTTCGGCAAAAACATGACTCCTGAATGTCGCCTAAACTGTACGTCTACTCAGTCGGAATCTCTAGGCCATTGCTATTGAGAAAACGGAATCATGCTGCGCCGTGTACCCGACTGCATAAGTCGGGATGCCGTAACTACCGTGTATTGAGCATGATTAAAGCACGAGAATTCCACTGCTTTCCGACGACACCGCGATACTCCTAAAGTTCTAATCTTGAGCATAGGACACTGGAAACAACCAAATGTTGTACGATTTTAAAGTAGTTATAATGATCACTTAGCACGGCCTGCTGCTCCTGATTTGATTCCCCAGTCTTAAAACAGCTGAAGCGATACAAACTAAGGAAGGAACAGCAGTTTACATTAGGTAGTGAAGTACTGGAAGTAGTAGGTGAATATGTCTACTTAGGGCAGGCATTAACCGCAGATCCGCACCATGAAAAGGAAATAACAAAAGAACAAGAAGAATAAGATTGGGATGGAGCGCATTTGGCAAGCACTCACAGATTATGACTAGCAGCTGACCTGCATCGCTCAAGAGGAAAGAATACAACAGTTGCATCTTACCTGTACTTACCTATGGGGCTGAAACATGGAGGCTAACCAAGATGGTTCTAATTAAGTTGTGGACAACCCAGAGGGCTATGGAACGAAAAATGGTAGGGGTAACACTAAGAGATAGGAAGCGTGCAGGATGGGTCAGAGAAATAACTCAAGTTACCGACATTCTAGCGGAAATTCAGAAGAAATGGACATGAACAGCACATGTAGTGCGAAGAGAGGATAACGGATGGTCGCTGAGGGTAACAAACTGGATTCCAACGGAAGGAAAACGTAGCAGGGGGCGGTAGAAAGTTAGATGGGCAGATCAGGTTATGACATTCGCAGGTGCAAGTGGATGCAGCCAGCACAGAACCGGGTTAATTGGAGAAATATGGGAGAGGCCTTCGCCCTGCAGTGGGCATAGTCAGGCTGATTATGATCATGATGATAAAAATTCAGCGTTGGATGGCACTAGGCGGCACGTTGTCCCACAAAGATGTTAACTTATGGAGATGACGACGTGCAATGAAAAGCGCGAGAGCATGTTGCTCTCGGCAAACGGGATGATCGGCTGCGAGAATATATGCAGGATTTTGTACCCGCTTCCAGCTAGAAATTCGTGAGTTCGAATCCGTTAAGTTAGGACATCTTTATTCAACCTGTGCTCGGCAGAGGCTCCCGACATAATTTTGGTTGGACTTGACCGTGCTAGGTATAGTGCACTAAAAGATGTGCACACGATGCAGCCGTTGTTCTGCTTATTCAAGACTAGGAATTTCAACTGTGAACCAGCCATGTCTTGCGCGTTTAGGCAGATATAGAAATTATTCACAGGAATAGTTGAACACAAAAAAATAGCATGCAAGTGAAAGAAACACCTGTATTTAACATCTACCTCGGGTGAAGATATATACTTCATGATGACGCTTAGTTGATACAAGCTCATATAACGGTGTAATAGGTTTCCTTCACACATTTAGACCACTGAAGATATTTTCACCTTCGAGGAGATGGCGATAATCTTATGGCATAACCTGTATAATTCTTCTAATAGCATATATATTCCCTTTCAAGCTAGAACAAAATTAACCGGCATATTGGGAAATCCTTAGTGAACTATTTCTTTTTTCACAGCTTCCTGGCATGCCCGATAAGGGCGCTAAGTGTGCATTTAGGACACGTACGACGAGCTCAATGCCATGTTTCAGGTAAAATCTTATGCTGCAGCAGACAGCTATTCTCCCGTATCGTTCGTTTCTGGAATCCGCATTTATTTTCCATGGAATGAAAAGAAACTGCACCAGGCATGGCGAGGGTATGCGTAGAGCAAGGAAGAAGTTATGAACGACTTTTTTCTTCGAGAACTTTTTATTAACATGAGATCGTCTAGCAACTGATGTGAGTGTCGGGTATATAATGCGAAAGATGCATGAGCCTGTTCAACTGCCTTCGCACAACGAAAACGAAAAGCTTCATATGTGGACTAGCGCAAAAAAGACAAAGGACCGATTGGAACTACTTGCAACTTACCTGATACAGTGTTCTGTGAATGAAAATGCCTGATCCTTATTCTAGACTGACTTTTGGGGAGGAAACGCAAATCGATGTTGCATACCAGCTGCATTCATAGCATACATGCGTTTCACATAGCATGGCTTCCTTTGGGACGTTAATCCCCGGAAAGACATACCATAGCATAGATCGCCCGGCAAACGCAAGGGGCTGTACATCCGGCTTGAGGTACCCTTTGCTGCGCGACAGTCGTAATCGAGTGGTAATTTAGAGCTGTCAAACTGGATTCATAAAGATATATATGTTAATGCCTGCGGAAGCGATATCTCAATTATTATTTTCCCCTCAGCTGTCTTTGCTAACTGAGAATGCAGCAGCATACTCGCCGCAGTCGGATCAAAGCCGTTTCCGCGCGAGCGGCTGCGAGCTTAGGCTGTTACACTTGCTCTTTTCGCCGCTAGAGGCGCTCCAGTTGGCACCGCATAGGGTTTACAAATACTAGTAGCCGGTTGAATGAACCTTCGGTGGAAGCTAGCAAAAACTGATTGGAAGAATGTTGGCTTAATAGTAGAAACATTACATAATGTTAGTAATGTAGAAACGGAAATTCAATAAATAAAATGATAGTATAGATAACAACTCTAAAACAATAATTAAGATATAGGGGGAAAATGAGCATGATAGCAACTGCTACCACCCTCGTTTCAAAGCGGACGCTCCTATATTCCATCAATCCATCCATCCATCCATCCATCCAGCCATCCATTCATTCATTCATTCATTCATCCGTCCGTCCGTCCGTCCGTCCGTCCGTCCATCCATCCATCCATCCATCCATCCATCCATCCATCCATCCATCCATCCATCCATCCATCCATCCATCCATCCATCCATCCATCCATCCATCCATCCATACATACATACATACATACATACATACATACATACATACATACATACATACATACATACATACATACATACATACATACATACATACATACATACATACATACATACATACTGTGCGATGTCAGTGCACGTTAAAGAACCCCTGGTGGTCGAAATTTCCGGAGTCCTCCTCTACGGCGTCTCTCATAGCCTGAGTTGCTTTGGGACGTTAAACACCACAAACCAAACCAAACCACATACATACATACATACATACATACATACATACATACATACATACATACATACATACATACATACATACATACATGCATACATACATACATACATACATACATACATACATACATACATGCATACATACATACATACATACATACATGCATGCATGCATGCATACATACATACATACATACATACATACATACATACATACATACATACATACATACATACATACATACGTACGTACGTACGTACGTACGTACGTACGTACGTACGTACGTACGTACATACATACATACATACATACATACATACATACATACATACATACATACATACATACATACATACATACATACATACATACATACATACATACATACATACATACATACATACATACATACATACATACATACATACATACATACATACATACATACATACATACATATATACATCCGTACATCCATCCATTCATCCACCCACCCACCCACCCACCCATCCATCCATCCATCCATCCATCCATCCATCCATCCATCCATCCATCCATCCATCCATCCGTCCGTCCGTCCATCCACCCGTCCATCCATCCATCCATCCATCGTAGGTGCACCTGGTACAAAGGAAATATGGGGCCCGGGCTTACATTCAGAAATGCGGTTTTGTGCCTAAAACATAATTACAGTCGGCATTAGGAATCTTTCACAAAGCCGTCGGACGATTGGCACTTGGTGCCCATGGCAAAACCACAAATGAATGTTGTATAGGGAAAAATGGACTGGTCATCTGTCGAAGCTCGAGAAGCTCAGAGTAAAGTATTGTATGAGGAAGGCCTGAGAAAATTTGACAGTTACAATTAGGCAGATAAAGTATTTAATACCTCTGCCTAAAACGCGTTGCCGCACATTGCAGTAAAATAACTAGGAAACTAACCGGTAAGTATGGTTGTCACAAATAGGGAGGCATAAAGAGCGTTACACAACAGGTGAAAAACAAAGGAGCTAATAAATGGATACATTCTATGGAAAGAAACGGATTTAAGAGCCATACCTAAAGTGGAAAAGGTAGATCAGGAAAGGATCTTTCTTTGGTAACTCAAGATGCAGTGCCTAACATTTTAAAGCTAGATCGGGGTGCCTTAGAACACGCAACTAATAAAATACATTTTACCTAGAAGCTGACACATGTTCCGTATGTTGTAAATACATAGAAACAATTGCAAAATTTTGCACACGAATGTGATAGTATCCATCCAAATGTCGATGCAGGAGCAGTCGCTCTTACTGAGGCAATGGAGTTTAGAGATACGAGCAGTCGGGTGGATGAATGTACGGTGGAAGCTGGTAAAATGCGACTGGATGATTGGTGCCTTAAAAGCAGAACAGTGACATAAAGATATTCATGAACAAATAAAAATTCACAAAATCTAATGATGGTACAGTTATCCGACCGAAAACAATGTAAAAGATATAGGAAGAAAACTAGCATGATAGCAGCTCCTACCACCCCATTTTAAAGGAGAAGCTCCTATATTCAACGCATTTATCCATTGTTAAGGATCGCCCGTTGCCTATACATAGGTATGGAAGTTTTCGTTCAAAGTTTCAGCTGCTCTGTAACCATAGTGAAAAAGACGCTCTAACGCACACAAGAGGAGCTTCAATTGAAATTTGACGATCCAGTGAGTATAACGTTACGTCGAAAGGCTAACTTCCCTTTAAGCGCGATCTTTTTATCATCCTCATTTTGTGGGCTCATTGAATGCATTTTTGAACGGTTTTGTTTGATGAATAAGTGCTTGGTGGAAAGTGTCTATAGCCTTATTCTGAATACACCGCATATTCCGTGTTATAAACTGTCATTATCTGGTATTTACCAGTACATTTTTAGTTAAAATGAATCCCACAGGTCACATTTCAGCAAGTCTCCCAAATGCATTACCATATGCCTGACTTTCATACTGAGACCTTGACACACAATGTTTATCGTTCCTTCCTCATCGGCTTAGTTTGTCGTGCTCCGATTTCTTGAAATGCCACATGCTCGTCATGTTGTAAAGATCGGTTCGTAAGACGAAAAATGTTCCGAAACTAACAGCTCTTTCGTGCTTACCGAGAATAGGTAGCATATCACAAATCACAGTAACTATCAAAGCTGCGGGAAGTGCGAGTAGCACGTGTAGGAAAACTTTGTTTTTGGAGGATGCCAGTGACGTCGTAAGGGACATCAGACTTTTATAAAGTAATATGCCTCTATAAGTATCAAACAGTCGCAGTTAGCATATATCATCACCAACAGAGGCGCGTGCAGAGATAAAGCATACGTGACATGAGCCAACAAACTTAGTGCGCGCGACTAGATCCTATAGCCGCGAAGCGAAAGTTACAAAAATTTCTCGCTGCTCCATTAGCCAGCATATACTAATATCAAGCATCAACTTAGCATCAAATCTAGCACGTATTTAGGAACGATATGCCTCACATTATCACTAGCGAGCGTCACACATATTTATTTTAAAACTAAGCTTTTTAACAAATGTTGGATTCTTTAGGGAATAGAAAGACAAATAATAGACATAATTTAATAGAAAAAAATTGCTGTGCATCACGAAGCTGAGGTTAAAATTTAGCAGTTTTTTATAGAACATCTAAATCGACCAAAGCTGCTGGGCTGCGAGTGAAAAATTATTAGGTAATAAAGCTTCCGACGTCAATAGATGATCTGAAATTCCGCGGATGTCATGATACCACGCTCTGAAATACTGAACAGCTTCACGCAAAATTCTAAAATAGAATAAATTCGCAGAGGACGTCAGACTATCAGCGAAATATTATGATACAAATAAAATGTGTTGGAAATATGGTGGAAATATGTTGTTACCGCATGCTTCGCTACAAAATTTACACTCTATATCAATATATGCTAAATTGAATGTAAATGCTACTCCATACTTTCCAAGTTGTTTACACGATGCTTAAATTTTTTGCAGTGCTGAAAATGACAGAAAGAAGCCAAAAGACGCAGAGTTTACCTTCCGTCAAACGTTTACGCGGACAAGTAGAGTTTGGTAAGATTGGGCATGGTTCTACTCGGTTGTTTTTCCTTTAGAGACTGGTTCAAGTTTTTTTTACCAAAATGTTAAACGTCATTTATTCATCGCCAACTATTGAAGATACACCTGTCATCGATTCAAATCCTTGTCGGCAACAAGCATAAACCGTTTTCGACGGACGCTAAATCGGAAGATTGTATGACAGCCGCCTGAACATTACAAAGGTTTCGCTAAAATATTCCTTTATACGTAGGCGATTAAATCTCGTGCTAAATTGAGGTTTGCTAGTGCTGCTATATGAGCGAGTGGCACGTCAGCAGCAGCAGGGGAGGAGTGAAGACTACTCGTACCAACGTCAGCGCACGTGCACAAAAATTCTGCAGCTGAGGAAGTTGCTAAGCACTGTTACATAGTTTGTCACATAAACAAATGTGACCTTTCCAGAGTTGATCCACAGCTGAACTGTCACAGACTTGGACAGCGCTATTATAAGGGAAAAAAAAATTCTCTTGATGTAGGGAAATGAAGCTTCTTATTAGAGGTCACTCAGTTCCAGGTAAAATATTGTGCCAGTGGTGGCACGTAAGCAGAAACAATAAACTAGGAAAGAAAGAAATACTGTCCACTGGCGCTAGGGCATATTTACCGGACTCTGCAAGGTAGTACTAAAAAAAAAGGAAGGGAAAACTTTGTAGGCGTAAGAGTTCATGCAGGCAGCATCGTCTGATACGCGATATCCGCTAACAATCTTTCAGGTTTCTTTCACCACGCGTTGAATGAGTGCGCACAGCGTACATAGTGAAATTACGAGCAGATAGTACGCATGCGTTAAATGGTAATGTAGAAGTAGCTTTCGCGTAATCACTCATGCATGAGGCATCAGTGCTGCCCTTCCCTTGAGCCCTTGCTTGAAACGAAGATATCATCTTTACAACCGAGACGATATCGGGAGTCTTAATTTCTTGTATGCTGTAAATGCGGAAATTGTTGCCCCGCATCAGAACTTAAATTTTTAGTACGACAATTAGAAGCTTTTAGTTTTCTATTTCAGCGACAGTCATATTTGTTACATTCGTACGTTATAACAGAGGTTTACTCCGGTAACGGAGATGATAAGCTCAGGAAATACCATTCGATCACAGTAGCAGAGCATCTACAATGTTCACTTCTCGATGGCAAGTGGCTGTAAAATAACACAAATTAACATACCTCATAACGCACAAAACGTAACATAACACAAGTAATATAACTAATTCGATATCGTTTCACATACTTGTGTACAAATTTTTCCTTGCGTCTAATAATAAACTTCCTTATTCTTGATATACCTTTCGACATTTGTCAATAAATTTTGTTTTTGTTGTTTTCAAGGCGATGTACAATAAATTTTATATTGGCTCGTCAACAGATAAAAGTGCTTGGATTATTCCGAATTTAAATTTTTTAGCAAAGAAATGACACCAATGAAATTATGCCTGAAACTCCTACTCGCGCGCACACACGCTTGCACACAGTTAGGCTCATATCTTTGTTCACTGAAGGCCTTCCTTAAGCAGTTCATCGCGGAAAATAGGCATTACCGCATTAAATTACATCACAAGATATAGGGGCTAGAAACTCTTTGCGGAGCGCTTGCGCTGTTATTCATATGTGCATTTTAAGCCATACCTCCAATAATATTATATTCAAGCCTGCTGCATGCGCGCACTCCACAGTTCTTTGGTTTCACCCGAGATTTTTGAGCGTTATATTATCGGCACTGCTCAACATCGGCTTCTTTTGTTAGCTTCCATCGGACGTTTCCTCATCCCCTTTATAATACGAGAGCAGAGCACACTGAAACTGCAAGTTATCCGCCTCTCCTAATTTTCACTGCTGTCCTCCACAGACCTCATTCCCCACTTAGAATGAGGCCACATTTTGTCAGTGACAATCTGTTTCTTGTAACAATCTCCCTGCGGAAAAAAGTGCGAGCAGCAAACGGTGACCATG